>NC_085011.1:2081908-2094408 GCF_963854185.1 Sardina pilchardus | reverse complement strand
CATAACACATATCCAAAACATTTCAAAAACTAGGAAACAGTAACACATATCCAAAATGTTTAAGAAACTAAGACACAGTATAACACATCCAAAAAAATTCAGAAACTAGGAAACAGCATAGCAAATTTCCAAAACATTTCTTGAAGTTGAGGTACCAGGACACTGCTATTGGGCATAAATGTCTTTCATCTATTTTACAGTTTTTGTTCACTCTGCAGTACATGTTGTAAACCTCTGTTATTGAGCAATAATACTCCCAGGTCAAATGTCTGCTCACGTCAGAGCTTGCTGAAAATTTTCCAGTAAATATGTCTGAAATTATAAAATTGAATCACCCTTTTCATCAAAACTACCTTGCTGGGAAAACCTGATTGAGTGTGTGTGTGTGTGTGTGTGTGTGTGTGTGTGTGTGTGTGTGTGTGTGTGTGTGTGTGTGTGTGTGTGTGTGTGTGTGTGTGTGTGTGTGTGTGTGTGTGTGTGTGCAGGCAGAAAATTACTCAATCAGTGCGAAATCTTAAACTTGATGAATCATCCTCACTCTGACGCAGGTTCAGAGATTTCAGAGGCAAAACACAAATTGCCATGATTTCTCAAACCGCTCTGGGTTCCCATAAGCGTACAGCTGTCTGTGTTCCTCAAACACACACACACACACACCTCAAACACACACACCTCCATCAGCATTCATCAACATCACTGATACAAGCTCAGACTTACTCTTGTTCTAATGGGAACACTGTATGTACTGTAAGGGCATACCTCTGGGGTTTCCATGGACACCACCATTCAGTGTACACTAACATCGCTATTCAAAAACAACTTGAACTATAAACACTTAATTTTTATTTACTTATTTCTTGAACTATACACACTTCATTTTTATGTACTTATTTCTTGGGACCAATTCCATTGGAACCCTCATTTGGTGGAAGTTGCAAGTTGTATGAATCCCAAGACCTAATTTAATGATGTGTCTCTCTCTCTCCATCTCCACCTCCCTTCTCTCTCTCACACACACACACACACACACACACACAACCTCTCAATCTCTCTCTCTCCCTCTCCCTCTCCCTCTCTCTCTCTTTTTCTCTCCAACTCTCTCTCTCTCTCTCTGTGTGTTGTACAATCACATCACGTAATAAAAGTATCTGAGCAGAACATCTCTCCTCTGCAGGCTATTTACTGTAGGAGTGTGTGTGTGTGTGTGTGTGTGTGTGTGTGTGTGTGTGTGTGTGTGTGTGTGTCCTCTGCAGGCTATTTACTGTAGGAGTGCATTAGATCAGTGCTCAACCTTTGGCAGAGAGCACAAACACAACGTCATTTGGAAGGACATTTCAAAAGACCCGATCTTACCATGGAGTCAAACCAGGCGGGGCCATACAAAAACGGTGTGTGTGTGTGTGTGTGTGTGTGTGTGTGTGTGTGTGTGTGTGTGTGTGTGTGTGTGTGTGTGTGTGTGTGTGTGTGTGTGTGTGTGTGTGTGTGAGTGTGTGTGTGTGTGTGTGTATGTGTGTGTGTGTGTGTGTGTGTGTGTGTGTGTGGTGTGTGTGAGTGTGTGTGTGTGTGTGTGTGTGTGTGTATGTGTGTGTGTGTGTGTGTGTGTGTGTGTGTGATTGTGTGTGCGTACGTGCATGTGTATGTGTGTGTGTGTGTATGTGTGTGTGTGTGTGTCTCACCTATCTGGGCTTTCTCCCTCAGAACATCCCTGAAGCTGATCCTGAAGCGTGAGCTCGTGTGTGTGTGTGTGTGTGTGTGTGTGTGTGTGGGTCTGTGCCCGCCGGCACCCTGGCGAGGCTCTCTGTGCCCGTTGGTGCCCAACTCCCTCAGCACGGCCGTCTTGGGCACCGCCGTCACCGAGGGCAACGCTCGGCGGCCGCGCGCCCATGCTGATTGGTCACCTGCCGTCCACTTCACCAGGTCGCCCAGCCGCACGATGACCTTCTCCGTCACCCCGACGACCTCGTCCTGTGGGGAGGGGCAGGGAGAGGTCATGGGTCATGGGTCATGGGGTCAGTTTTCATGAGAGGAGCACACACACACACACACACACACACACACACACACACACACACACACACACACACACACACACACACACTCCACACTGTACATACTCCACTATCAACATGCTAAACACAGGAACACAAAGGAACACAAACTCAGCTCCCTGTCTATAGTCCAGGCCTTTACTACTAGTTAATTACACATAATAACCATAACTATGTACACTAGTTGCACACACACACACACACGCACGCACGCACGCACGCACGCACGCACACACACACACACACACACACACACACACACACACACACACACACACACACACACACACACGCACTGTGCACTTCAGGCAGAAAAGCCATCTGCCAGTCACAGCACAAGCCTGACTCTGACGATGCTTCACAAGGTGAAACATAAACGCAGTTACCACAGCAACCAGAACATTCCATTCCACATACCACACCTAATACTACTGTATCAACTGGCATCAACAGACTCTTTACAAAGGAATAGTATTCATTCATTCACATACTGTATAGAATACTTCAACAACGATCTGTCACCTTATCATATATACTGTAATATCCGTATTAGTTCTCAGGGTCTCTTAAATATCAAGCTTATGTTCCAGTTTCAGAGGGAGAACAGATCTCTATCTATACAGAGAGCCAAATTAATCTGGGCAACAATCCTTTATACGCACACCAGGAGCAGCAAACATCCCATAATGTCCTGCTCAAGTGGTGCATGCTGTGCAGATCAGCTCTCATCAGCTAATGCAAATGATGAACCCCCCGCTGCTGAGACTGAGTGGCACCTAGATCTAGATCAAGGAAATGAGGGTAGGACACAAGGGTTAGGACAGGTATGAAGGATAGGACACGTGAGGTAGGACAGGTATGAAGGATAGGACACATGGGGTAGGACAGGATATTAAGGATAGGACACATGGGTTAGGATACTTGGGGTTAGGACACATGGGTAGGACACATGGGTTAGGACACTTGGGGTAGGACACTTGGGTAGGACACATGGGGTAGGACACATGGGTAGGACACATGGGTAGGACACATGGGTTAGGACACATGGGTAGGACACATGGGTTAGGACACATGGGTTAGGACACATGGGTTAGGACAGGACATGAAGGGAACTACAGCATCTTCACCTCAGGAGCCTTTTCATTCTACTAGTCACCAGCGCCCAGACTGCAGAGCAGGACAACGTGTCCTCTCTTCCATCCAGGGTGTTATGGGTACCATAGAGTATAAAGCAGAGCACAGGGTGTTATGGGTACCATAGAGCACAGGGTGTTATGGGTACCATAGAGCACAGGGTGTTATGGGTACCATAGAGTACAAGCAGAGCACAGGGTGTTATGGGTACCATAGAGCACAGGGTGTTATGGGTACCATAGAGCACAGGGTGTTATGGGTACCATAGAGCACAAGCAGAGCACAGGGTGTTATGGGTACCATAGAGCACAGGGTGTTATGGGTACCATAGAGCACAGGGTGTTATGGGTACCATAGAGTGCAAGCAGAGCACAGGGTGTTATGGATACCATAGAGCACAGGGTGTTATGGATACCATAGAGCACAGGGTGTTATGGGTACCATAGTAGAGCACAAGCAGAGCACAGGGTGTTATGGGTACCATAGAGCACAAGCAGAGCACAGGGTGTTATGGATACCATAGAGCACAGGGTGTTATGGATACCATAGAGCACAGGGTGTTATGGGTAGCCTACCATAGAGTACAAGCAGAGCCACATGGTTTAGGACAGCTTCCAGGGTGTTATGGATACCATAGAGTACAAGCAGAGCCACATGGTTTAGGACAGCTTCCAGGGTGTTATGGATACCATAGAGTACAAGCAGAGCCACATGGTTTAGGACAGCTTCCAGGGTGTTATGGATACCATAGAGTACAAGCAGAGCCACATGGTTTAGGACAGCTTCCAGGGTGTTATGGATACCATAGAGTACAAGCAGAGCCACATGGTTTAGGACAGCTTCCAGGGTGTTATGGATACCATAGAGTACAAGCAGAGCCACATGGTTTAGGACAGCTTCCAGGGTGTTATGGATACCATAGAGTACAAGCAGAGCCACATGGTTTAGGACAGCTTCCAGGGTGTTATGGATACCATAGAGTACAAGCAGAGCCACATGGTTTAGGACAGCTTCCAGGGTGTTATGGATACCATAGAGTACAGGGTGTTATGGATACCATAGAGCACAGGGTGTTATGGGTACCATAGAGTACAGGGTGTTATGGGTACCATAGAGCACAGGGTGTTATGGATACCATAGAGTACAAGCAGAGCCACATGGTTTAGGACAGCTTCCAGGGTGTTATGGATACCATAGAGCACAGGGTGAGTACAAGCAGAGCCACATGGTTTAGGACAGCTTCCAGGGTGTTATGGGTACCATAGAGTACAAGCAGAGCCACATGGTTTAGGACAGCTTCCAGGGTGTTATGGGTACCATAGAGTACAAGCAGAGCCACATGGTTTAGGACAGCTTCCAGGGCGTTATGGATACCATAGAGTACAAGCAGAGCCACATGGTTTAGGACAGCTTCCAGGGTGTTATGGATACCATAGAGTACAAGCAGAGCCACATGGTTTAGGACAGCTTCCAGGTTGTTATGGATACCATAGAGTACAAGCAGAGCCACATGATTTAGGACAGCTTCCAGGGTGTTATGGATACCATAGAGAGGACAAGCAGAGCCCAGGAGAGGGAGAAGAAGTATTAGAATGGAAACAGCTACTCTGAATCTGTTAATAATTTGCATTCATTCTTGGTAAGGACCATTCATGCTCAATGGCAACCGCAGTGTGTCAACACAAGACAAGGTCCTCATTTAATCTGGGACAACATGGGCCTGCAGGCTGATCACCACGGGTTAAAGAATGTTGCTCTCTCTCTGTCTCTCTCTCTGTCTCTCTCTCTCTCTCTCTCTCTCTCTCTCTCTCTCTCTCTTTCTCTCTACAGTATCTACAGTATGTATCTATTTTTATACCTCTCATTCTTTATCTATCTGTCTATCTATCTACATTATCTCTCTCTCTCTCCCTCCTCGCTCTCTCTCTCTCTCTCTCTCTCTCTAGAGCACTGCCTCTGGCCAGCTAAATAGGCTGATAAACATGTAAACATATTAGAGTTTTAGTTTGGTATATGGGCCATGAGCAGCTAAATAGGCTGATAAAGATGTAAACATATTAGAGTTTTAGTTTGGCATATGGGCCATGGCCAGCTAAATAGGCTGATAAACATGTAAACATATTAGAGTTTTAGTTTGGGATATGGGCCAGAGGAGAGAGGAGAGGAGAGAGGAGAAGAGAGAGAGGAGAGGAGAGAGAGAGGAGAGGAGAGAAGAGAGAGAGGAGAGAAGAGAGGAGAGGAGAGAGGAGAGAGAGGAGAGAAGAGAGGAGAGGAGAGGAGAGGAGAGGAGAGAAGAGGAGAGAGGTCAGGACTTGTTTTTGCAGCGAAAGAGAAACGCCAACTGGGCCGGGCAGGGATGGAAAATATATGATGTAATAAACGACTAGCAGCAGCATCTGTAGCCTCGGATTCAACACACACACACACACACACACTTCCCTCGCCAGCCAACCTGATCCTGATATTTCCAGCTCTGAATTCCTGCCAACCACTGAGCCCTGACCGTCAGCTAGCTGTCATATGTGTGTGTGTGTGTGTGTGTGTGTGTGTGTGTGTGTGTGTGTGTGTGTGTGTGTGTGTGTGTGTGCTGTTCAGTGGTCGGCTATAGCTGTCATATGTGTGTGTGTGTGTGTGTGTGTGTGTGTGTGTGTGTGTGTGTGTGTGTGTGTATGTGTGTGTGTGTGTGTGTGTGTATGCTATAGCTGTCATATGTGCGATAGGAAGGAGTCGCATGCTGTTCAGTGGTCAGCTATAGCTGTCATGTGTGTGTGTGTGTGTGTGTGTGTGTGTGTGTGTGTGTGTGTGTGTGTGTGTGTGTGTGTGTGTGTGTGTGTATGCTATAGCTGTCATATGTGCGATAGGAACGAGTCGCATGCTGTTCAGTGATCAGCCCACGCACCCCAGAGAGAGAAAGCCAACTCGTAAAGAAGCTCAAATACGGCATGTCTACGCAATTAGCGGAACAATGCAAAGCCTCGCTGCCGTGTTGACATTATTAACAGCGGAAAAGAGAGCAGGTTCCCAACAGCCTACATGTACGCAGAGAGGGAGAGAAGAAATGACTGCAAGAAGCATTCACTCAGCACAGCTCACTCCTCAGAGTCATTCAAAGCTTACTGTAGGTCTCTCTCTCTCTGTGGGTATCAAAGCTTACTGTAGGTCTCTCTCTCTGTGGGTAATTAGCTTGGGCTTACTGTAGGTCTCTCTCTCTCTGTGGGTATCAAAGCTTACTGTAGGTCTCTCTCTCTCTCTGTGGGTATCAAAGCTTACTGTAGGTCTCTCTCTCTCTCTCTGGTATCAACGCTTACTGTAGGTCTCTCTCTCTCTCTGGTATCAAAGCTTACTGTAAGTCTCTCTCTCTGTGGGTAATTAGCTTGGGCTTACTGTAGGTCTCTCTCTCTCTCTGTGGGGGTAATTAGCTTGGGCTTACTGTAGGTCTCTCTCTCTCTCTCTGTGGGTAATTAGCTTGGGCTTACTGTAGGTCTCTCTCTCTCTCTGTGGGTAATTAGCTTGGGCTTACTGTAGGTCTCTCTTTCTGTGGGGGTAATTAGCTTGGGCTTACTGTAGGTCTCTCTCTCTGTGGGGGTAATTAGCTTGGGCTTGCTGTAGGTCTCTCTCTCTGTGGGGGTAATTAGCTTGGGCTTGCTGTAGGTCTCTCTCTCTGTGGGGGTAATTAGCTTGGGCTTGCTGTAGGTCTCTCTCTCTCTCTGTGGGTAATTTGCTTGGGAAGCCTTGCCAAGAGGGAGGAGCAGGGTGAATTCAACACTGTAAATGAAGCATGCAGCACAAGCAAGCTACACCTATTCTTTTATACCTATTCTTTACCTACACTTACTGTAAAGGTAAAGAATAGGTAAAGAAACAACATTCAGAATCAGAGAGATGTACAGTATTTGTCACATACACAGTTATAACAGCATACAACCAGTAGTGAAATCTTTGTAGACTTAATAGTCGTAATAGTCTGGATGGACTCAGTGTCAGTGTGCATATACCCACAGGGAGGCTCCACATTATTCACATAAATGTTACCAGCCCAGTTTGAGTGTAATGTTCACTGCTATAGTATCCTGAGCTCAATGATTAGTCATGGCAGGAAAACTACCAACGAACTAGCCCATAAATTCCACAGCTTCACTTGCCTCCCACTGTAAACTGTTCTCAGGAACTATCTGTCATAAAAACCCCTATGATCTAACATGCTTCATAATGATTCTGAGGAATGGCATGCAGAACTTTGCCTAACAACTACAGTGTGCTAGACTTCTTAAGGGCATTTGTGACATTTCACAGGCTTCTTGCTTCTCAGCACAGGGAAATGTTTGTTTGGTTCCCAAAACAATCCAGCTCACGTCGCTGGTTTACATTTAGCATTTGAATTGATAACAGTTAAAGTGGTGAGGGCCATTCACAAGACAGATAATAATCTGTTTCCTTGATTTTGTCCACAGGCAACCTCCTGCCAAACCCCTCACAAATATGGAGTTGCGGACAGGGGGGCGGGACTGTTGAACTTTTTGAGTGACATACTTTACATAGCTGACCGACGATGTATAAACTCGGTCAATTCCGAGTACATAATGACGAGAACAGGATTAAGAAATCTTCAGGGAAAAGTCCTTAGGCTACAGAATAAAGGAAGCGCCTGATTGATACATGTACGCAGATCCTTTCCAAGCGATTTCCCCTTTGTACCCACTGTAAAGCACCAGCGGTCCTTGCTGAGTGTGCAAACGCAACATTAAGGGACTCAAATAGACTGTCCTATCTCCTCTGCCATGAAAACTCAACTTGTACGCCTCTTATCCACCGGAATCTCTGCTGACGCGCACAAATACAGATATTGATACCATAGCTTACAGTAGACAGAGGCCCAAGGTGTGTGTAACCCTATACTGTACATACAGTAGGATATACATCCAATATCAGATTTGCTGAGGGCATAACATGAGGCTAGTCATTGATCAACTGTTTAGTCTTTCGAACGACAACCTGGTAATACAGTTGGCTAATGTAGGCTATACCCCAGGCTCCGCGTAGAGGTCGATGACCATGTTATATACTGGAGGGTATAGCACCTCTATCAGCTGGCTGTCATGTTATTATCTCCGTTTGCAATCTCACAGCATGCTGGCATTTATGCCGTTATTTCCGTCCCGTGGGCTATCGAGTCAGGAATCGCGGAGCTCATAAAGGCAAACCTCGACATGAAACACATCCGAGTACACACACACACACACGCGCGCGCGCGCGCGTACAGTACAAGCACAAACAGACATCAGCGACAAGGACAATTAGCTATAGCCTAAATATTTAGATCACCAGACTCCAAAACGCATACGTAGCGTATATTAATAGCCTTCCAAAAAGAACAACTGATTGCATGCACAGCGCGCCTACATGTACCTGAGTGTGACAGCGGCTATTTTGACGCAATCAGCCCTTATCTCCCCGATAACTATAATCATCAACAATGCGGTGATGGTCACAGGCACACTGCTGTAGCTTTTAAAAAAGCAGTCAATCATAGTCACCTCTCCGTGGTTGACTGTCCGTCCCGCAGGGGTGTCCTCGGGAAGGAAGTAAAGTTTGGAGCTGGACAGGAGTTGCTTGGTGGTCCGCTCTTCCCACAGTAGCTGTAGCTCCGCGACGCAAATCGGGTCCTCCGGGGTGCATCTGACCAGGAAGAAGTCACCCAGGGACAAGATCCGTGTTTTCCCGTCCCGATCAAATTTAAAAGCCTTGTAGAAAATGTACGGTCCGTGCAAACCACAAGACGAGCCTACCCACTGCAGAGGAGCCGAGGGAGCAGAAACGATATCAGTCCATTTAAAACCAAAATAACACAACGGCTATAGTCTGATGTATGGCTGTTTTCAAAGATTGATGTGGAATATATCAGGTTTTGTCTAGTCTAGACTGTGATAGGCTATGAGATGGCACGAAAAATGGAACCATCGAAAAATATGAAAAACAGACAATAAAGTGATTTATTGCCAAATTTGCAAATGTACAGGACTAATAATTGCGACACATGCTATATTATTTGTATATTTAGACAATCATTTAAATTCACGCATTACTGATTGATTGTCTCTGTCTATATGACATGAAACAAAAAAGTAACCTTTATTGTGTGACATTACCTTGAGTGAGTCGGCCTCCATCTCGACGTTCTGAATTGATTAAACTCAACATTCTCTCCAAACTTGTTGGCTTGAATGGATTTCCGAAGGTCCTGCAAGCACACAATATTTCCTTGTTCAATATTGTATTCGCTTCTCTGCTGACTCCACATGAAACGCTGGGCGCTTATGTAATTGGCCTACGATCATGTCACAATTCAAGGAATGCGCCTTGCAGCTGAGTTGGCCGTTTACAAGCGACACGTTTCGGCTGTTATTTCTCCAGACTCCCTTTATGTTGTGATCAAGGAGTGACATGCGGTCGGAATAGCAAGTGCGCGTCCGCCTCTATTGAAATGCAGGTCACCTTCTTACAAGACATGAAACTCTATTTTCGGGGCAGGCTGCTGTAAGTTAGAGTATTTTTTGAATATAGTATATCTCCCTTCCAGGACCTGTGTAAAAGCTGTCTTTATGTTGACTAGAGAGAACATTTCCTGCAGTGATTGCGAAGCGTAGATTATGTTCCGCATATTTTTAGGCAACTGAATCAGAATTGAACATATGTTTTAAACAGACGAGCGTATCTGTAGTCAATAAACCAAAAAAGAGAAACAAGCATGCACATTTATTCAACGATATGTCGCAGGTAGGTAGCATATTTCGAAGTTAAATGCATGTCACATAATTTATAGACTAGATTGAATCGAGATGATAAAGCTTTATTTTGCATACCTATATTGGGTATGTACCAGTTAACAATCGCACATAAAACACTGACTGCTTTGCATTGAAGATGGATGATATTAACATCAATGATCTTATTATACAAATGGTCTAGTCTACGTTGGCTGTACCGCTGCCGCAGATGATAAGCCAAATGCACATGCATGCCCAAATTGAGAGGGCAGTTGAATTTCAAAGTGGGTCACGTCAATGTAAAGACTATCGGGGTGGATTTGCCCTTTACCAGCCCTACAAAGCGGCGCCGAATCCGTCCGTGGTTCTTTTACGCGACTTGTTATGGGTCATTTACAGGGAAGAGGGCGGAGAATGGAGGGGCTTGTGGTTTGTGGATTACCGAAATACCTTTTATGACGACACACACACAATATGAACTAATGTATCGGGCCAAGAATGGAAGATAGACGGCAAAGCTATAGGATGTTTACGTAATGGCACCGGGCTCCGAGTTCTACACTCCAGCCCCAGGCGCCACTGATATTGATCCAAGGCAAACATAGGCATATTAACACTGCTGGATACAGGTGTATGGAACATTTAAGTACCCGGAGCAGGACCAGAATTGGACATGTGTTACAACTCAAATATCGCTACATCAGCGTCTACCACAGACATAAAATCTCAGCCTTGATCCAAACAAGGAGAGAGAGAGAGAGAGAGAGAGAGAGAGAGAGAGAGAGAGAGAGAGAGAGAGAAGCATAGAAGGGAGTATATTGAAATTTGTGAAACCAAAGGTGCCTGCCTACAGCCATCTGATAGTAGCCTAAACACTCAGCATCCTCCTAAAACAGATGTAAGGTTATGAATTAGAGGGAAAAGACACGGTGGTGTGGTGGACTGTGCTCTGTGTTTTCCATGTATACAATTGCTTTTAAACATTAGCTCTTTCAAAATATTAAAGAACAACCCTCACCTTAAAAACACACAGTGTGTGTGTGTGTGTGTGTGTGTGTGTGTGTGGGATGAGAGGGAAGTGTGCTTCTCTATGCTGTAGCACATGTTGTGTGGCTGCATATTGCGCCTGTATCAGCGCTGCCATGGTGTGCATATTGAGGTATCTGCAGAATTTAAGGTCACGCACGCGCGCGCCCTCCTCCAGACGGAGACAGGAGCTGATAAAGAGAGTTTATATTCATCCCATGCAGCACGCGCCCCGGCACCAGCACAGCACAACACAGCACAGCACAGCACAGCACAGCACAGCACAGCACAGCACAGCACAGCACAGCACAGCACAGCACAACACAGCACAGCACAGCACAGCACAGCACAGCACAGCACAGTATACAGCACAGCTCAGCACAACACAGCACAGCACAACACAGCACAGCACAGCACAGCACAACACAGCACAGCACAGCACAACACAGTACAGTACAGCATAGCACAGCACAGCACAGCACAGCACATCACAGCACAGCACAACACAACACAGAGCAGCACAGTACAGCAGAATACAGCACAGAGCAGCACAGCACAGCAGAATACAGCACAGAGCAGCACAGCACAGCACAGCACAGCACAGCACAGCACAACACAGCTCAACACAGCACAGCTCAACACAGCACAACACAACACAGCTCAGCTCAGCACAGCACAGCACAGTACAGTACAGCACAGCACAGCACATCACAGTACAGCACAACACAGCACATCACAGCACAGCACAGCACAGCACAGCACAACACAGCACAGCACAACACAGCACAGCACATCACAGTACAGCACAGCACAGCACAACACAGCACAAGACAGCACAGCACAGCACATCACAGTACAGCACAGCACAGCACATCACAGCACAGCACAGCACAGCACAGCACAGCACAGCACTCTATCAGCACAGAGCAGCTGGGCATCAGCATTTTCAGAATGTCTTTGGCTGACACGGGACCAGGAGCAGGGCACCGTCTACCTGCACAGAGATACTGCAGCCGCCAGCTCACCTGTGTGTCTCCAGAGCTTAAAACAAAGGAAAGTTCTTCTGCAGTTGTGCGACAATCTGGTGCAACCAGGCCAGGACAAATAGTGTATGTGTGTGTGTGTGTGTGTGTGTGTGTGTACTCCCCCTTGCTTCACAAGAACCAAATGTCACACTAGCTTTACAAGAACCAAATGATGGGGGGGGCTACACTCTTCCAGAACCTTTTAGTTCTGATTAGGAACCTGATCTGATGTCCATACCTGTGCTGGAGCTGAGAAGCAGGACAGAGAGCGCAGAAGAGGCCCATCATGTCCATGTGGACTACGGCATGCTAACTACAGAGACGTATTTTAAACACACACACACACACACTTTCTCAGAAAACCAAATCGACATTGAGAATTGGCAAAAATATAAAGGCTGTTTTTGAAAGAACAGTGTCTCTATGACTGCCTGTGTGCGTATGTGTGTGTATGCGTATGTGTGCGTGTGTGTGTGTGTGTGTGTGTGTGTGTATGTGTGTGA
>NC_085011.1:2064408-2071908 GCF_963854185.1 Sardina pilchardus | reverse complement strand
TTTCAAGAACTGACATTATTTCCCTGTAAAAAAATCTTTACTGAGAATGAAATGTACAGTAAAGGTGGGTCATGTTGTAAAGAAGGCTTTAGTCACTAGGAATGAAATGTACAGTAAAGGTGACTCATGTTATATGTATATATATAGAAGGCTTTAGTCACTAGGAATGAAATGTACAGTAAAGGTGGGTCATGTTATATGTATATATATATATATAGAAGGCTTTGGTCACTAGGAATGAAATGTACAGTAAAGGTGGCTCATGTTATATGTATATATATATATAGAAGGCTTTGGTCACTAGGAATGAAATGTACAGTAAAGGTGGCTCATGTTATAGTGAAGGCTTTAGTCACTAGGAATGAAATGTACAGTAAAGGTGGCTCATGTTATATGTATATATATAGAGAAGGCATTGGTCACTAGGAATGAAATGTACAGTAAAGGTGGCTCAAGTTATATGTATATATATAGAAGGCATTGGTCACTAGGCTCATGTTATATGTATATATATAGAAGGCTTTGGTCACTAGGCTCATGTTATATGTATAGAGAAGGCATTGGTCACTAGGCTCATGTTATATGTATATATATAGAAGGCTTTGGTCACTAGGCTCATGTTATATGTATAGAGAAGGCATTGGTCACTAGGCTCATGTTATATGTATAGAGAAGGCATTGGTCACTAGGCTCATGTTATATGTATATAGAAGGCATTGGTCACTAGGCTCATGTTATATGTATATATATAGAAGGCTTTGGTCACTAGGCTCATGTTACTGTATATGTATAGAGAAGGCATTGGTCACTAGGAATGAAATGTACAGTAAAGGTGGGTCATGTTATAGAGAAGGCATTGGTCACTAGGCATTTGCCCAGGCCACCCGTGTCCACTCACAGTTAGGGAAGAGGGAAGTGAGAGTCCCAGCTCGTCTCCTCTGATGTCTATATGTGGCAGTAGTGTGTGTGTGTGTGTGTGTGTGTGTAGTCATAGCCAAACAATGCAGAGCTGGCAGAGTTCTTCCTAGAACAAAAAAAACGGAAACCAAGAGACCAACGATGTCAGTCACGGAAGCGCGGTGCTACCCAGTTAACCGTACGCCCGCGCCCGCGCTCTAGCCACTACTAGTCTAGAGCCCTGAACACCACTAGTCTAGAGCCCTGAACACCACTAGAGCCCTGAACACCACTAGAGCCCTGAACAACACCACTAGTCTAGAGCCCTGAACACCACTAGTCTAGAGCCCTGAACACCACTAGTCTAGAGCCCTGAACACCACTAGAGCCCTGAACACCACTAGAGCCCTGAACAACACCACTAGTCTAGAGCCCTGAACACCACTAGTCTAGAGCCCTGAACACCACTAGTCTAGAGCCCTGAACACCACTAGAGCCCTGAACAACACCACTAGTCTAGAGCCCTGAACACCACTAGTCTAGAGCCCTGAACACCACTAGAGCCCTGAACAACACCACTAGTCTAGAGCCCTGAACACCACTAGTCTAGAGCCCTGAACACCACTAGAGCCCTGAACACCGAGCCCTGAACACCACTAGTCTAGAGCCCTGAACACCTCTAGTCTAGAGCCCTGAACACCACTAGAGCCCTGAACACCACTAGTCTAGAACTGAACACCACTAGTCTAGAGCCCTGAACACCACTAGTCTAGAGCCCTGAACACCACTAGAGCCCTGATCACTACTAGTCTAGAACTGAACACCACTAGTCTAGAGCCCTGATCACCATTAGAGCCCTGACCACCACTAGTTTAGACTGAACACCACTAGTCTAGAGCCCTGAACACCACTAGTCTAGAGCCCTGAACACCACTAGAGCCCTGAACAACACTACTAGTCTAGAGCCCTGAACACCACTAGAGCCCTGAACACCACTAGTCTAGAGCCCTGAACACCACTAGAGCCCTGAACACCACTAGTCTAGAGCCCTGAACACCACTAGTCTAGAGCCCTGAACACAACTAGTCTAGAACTGAACACCACTAGTCTAGAGCCCTGAACACCACTAGTCTAGAACTGACCACCACTTGTCTAGAGCCCTGAACACCACTAGTCTAGAACTGAACACCACTAGTCTAGAGCCCTGAACACTAGTCTAGAACTGAACACCACTAGTCTAGAGCCCTGAACACCACTAGTCTAGAGTCCTGAACACCACTAGAGCCCTGAACACCACTAGTCTAGAGCCCTGAACACCACTAGTCTAGAACTGAACACCACTAGTCTAGAACTGAACACCACTAGTCTAGAGCCCTGATCACCACTAGTCTAGAACTGACCACCACTAGTCTAGAGCCCTGAACACCACTAGTCTAGAGCCCTGAACACCACTAGTCTAGAGCTGAACACCTCTAGAGCCCTGAACACCACTAGTCTAGAGCCCTGAACACTAGTCTAGAGCCCTGAACACCACTAGTCTAGAGCCCTGAACACCACTAGTCTAGAGCTGAACACCACTAGTCTAGAGCCCTGAACACCACTAGTCTAGAGCCCTGAACACCACTAGTCTAGAGCCCTGAACACCACTAGTCTAGAGCTGAACACCACTAGAGCCCTGAACACCACTAGTCTAGAGCCCTGAACACCACTAGTCTAGAGAGCCCTGATCACCACTAGAGCCCTGAACACCACTAGTCTAGAGCTGAACACCACTAGAGCCCTGATCACCACTAGAGCCCTGAACACCACTAGTCTAGAACTGAACACCACTAGTCTAGAGCCCTGAACACCACTAGTCTAGAGCCCGGAACACCACTAGTCTAGAACTGAACACTACTAGTCTGGAAAATATGTGGAAAGTAAAGAGCCTCCGCACATGGAGGAGAGGTCAGTGTGTTCAAGAGAGTCCTCTCGAGTGTTTCTAGTTCTGGGATGATTCCCACAAGGGACATTATTTATATGTGTGCTTCCAGGCTGTGTGTATCGCTCTCTCTCTGTTTCCTGTCTGAGCTGCAGTACACCCCAAATGTTTTCTCAAACGCACCGTTCCTCAAACTGATGCCTCCATGTTAATTAGCATGGAGCTTTACAGAACATCACAGATAAGCAGGAGAAGTGTTGTGAGGGCAAGCTATCCATCAGAACAACCTCGAGCATAATGAGCTCATGAATGCACACTTGCACAAACACAAACATGCTGAATACGGAATCAACCAAATGATGCTTACAGCTTTGTGTGATGTTCACTCGAGACAAACATGTGCTGGCGCATGTGCATGTGCGTGGTCCACATCTAGCATCCCTTATCACTTAGTCTCTGCTAGTCATATTGCTTTTTACTTTTTACCTGAGGAAGACTCAGTAGAGTCGAAACGCGTAGGCTTATCCAAATGCAATAAAGGATTTGTAACTTTTTTCACTATATCGGTGTGCCTCGGACTTTTGACTGCCTTCAACACAGCACAGCGTTTCTTTATACAGGACAGTCACAATTTTTTCAATTGCTTTTTACTTTTGTTTGATTGATCGGAGGTTTTCAAGGAAGCTCTTACGGCCCTGTGTGTGTGTGTGTGTGTGTGTGTGTGTGTTAGATTGATCGGAGGGTTTGAAGGAAGCTCTTGTGGCCCTGATAGACTGGTGGGGGTTGAGAGACATCTCCATCCTCTTCCTGGTGTTGTCTGTTTATGTTGTGTTGGGTCATGGGAGTGTGTGTGTGTGTGTGTGTGTGAGTGTGAGTGTATACAGTATATGCTCTATGTTTGTGTGGTGTGTGTGTGTGTGTGTGTGTGTGTGTGTGTGTGTGTGTGTGTGTGTGTGTGAGTGAGTGTGAGTGTATACAGTATATGCTCTGTGTTTGTGTGGTGTGTGTGTGCTATATGGGCTATAGGAGTGTGTGTGTATTGTGCGGGGCTATAGGAGTATGTGTGTGTGTGTGTGTGTGTGTGTGTGTGTTGGGTCATGGGAGAGCCCTGTGTGTGTAGGTCAGACTGGCGGCGGACATGGCGACCCCAATCTTCTGCTTCCTGTGCTGAGATCAGTAGCTCTGCCCTGCCGTCTGTGTGTGTGTGTGTGTGTGTGTGTGTGTGTGTGTGTGTGTGTGTGTGTGTGCTGGATTGGCGTTTCCTTAGATAACACAGTCAGGGCAGCTTGTCCAAAATGTCGCCCACTCAAAAGTTACTCACAAACTAGGAGTATTTACGTGTGTGTGTGTGTGTGTGTGTGTGTGTGTGTGTGTGTGTATTTCACACTGGTATAGGAACATTTATGGATGTGTGTGTGTGTGTGTGTGTGTGTGTGTGTGTATTTCATACTGGTATAGGAACATTTATGAATATGTGTGTGTGTGTGTGTGTGTGTGTGTGTGTGTGTGTGTGTATGTATGTGTGTGTGTGTTTGCATTTGTGTATGTATGTGTGTGTGTGTGTATTTGTGTATGTGGGGGGGGATGGGGTGGGGGGCATGTTAGGTAAGGTAAAGTAAGATAACTTTGTTTATACAGCGCATTTTTACCCATTGCAACCCAAAGGGTCCTAACGCAAACAGCATAGCATCGCAGAGCGGCATTAGGTAATGTGTGTGGTAGGCTACAGAAAACACACACACACACACAAATACACACACCCCATACCCATTATGTAATGTGTGTGGTAGGCTACAGAAAACACACACACACACACACACACACACACACACACACACACACACACACACACACATGTGTGTGTTTGTCTACATAAAGCACACATAACACAAACAGAGACATGACAAACATATCAACAGTGAATGGGCTCCATGGTGACTGGACCAACAGCAGCACATGTGATCTGGAAGAGTCCAAGCGCAGGTTCCACTGGGCAGTAGAGTCCAAGTGCAGGTTCCACTGGGCAGTAGAGTCCAAGTGCAGGTTCCACTGGGCTATAGAGTCCAGTAGAGTCCAAGTGCAGGTTCCACTGGGCTATAGAGTCCAGTAGAGTCCAAGTGCAGGTTCCACTGGGCTATAGAGTCCAGTAGAGTCCAAGTGCAGGTTCCACTGGGCAGTAGAGTCCAAGTGCAGGTTCCACTGGGCAGTAGCCTGATGCTCTTGAAACAGACCTAACTCAATACTTAATATTACATCTATGGACAATGGACAGTGAGTGTGTCCAAGCATGCATGCATTAGAGAGAGAGAGAGAGAGAGGGAAAGGGGGAGAGAGAGAGAGAGAGAGAGAGGGAGAGAGAGAGAGTGAGAGAGAGAGAGAGAGAGAGAGAGAGAGAGAGAGAGAGAGAGAGAGAGAGAGAGAGAGAGAGAGAGTGAGAGAGAGAGGTAGTGTGTTTGTGTGTATAAGTCCATGGGGAATAGGCAGTGCTCTTGAACCGGCTGTTTTAGGGCTGAATCCTAGTATCTCTCCTTAAGGACTCACACAGGGTTTAGGGCTGAATCCTAATATCTCCCCTTAAGGACTCACACAGGGTTTAGGGCTGAATCCTAGTATCTCTCCTTAAGGACTCACACAGGGTTTAGGGCTGAATCCTAATATCGCCCCTTAAGGACTCTCAGGGTGCCTCTCATTCAGCGTTTATACGTTCTCCCTCGCTCCTCGGGCCTCGATCCTCACTGATCTACACAAAGAAAGATAGAAGAAGGGATAGACTATTCCATTGTTGCTGCCCCATCATTCTTTATGTAGATCAGTGAGGATCGAGGCCCGAGGAGCGAGGGAGGACGTATAAACGCTGCATGAGAGGCACCTTCAGTGTTTAGGGCTGAATCCTAATATCTCCCCTTAAGGACAACTGCCATAAAGCGGACGCCTGTTTGCATCAGTGAACAACTGCCATAAAGCAGACGCCTGTTTGCATCAGTGAACAACTGCCATAAAGCGGACGCCTGTTGTTTTGACGGCCTGCTTATGGGACGAGCAGCCAGCACATCGTGAGGAAAGATCAGATGAAAGTGATCATGTATGTTTGGGCCAATCGCTGATACAACCTTCAAGTCTTTTAGGGTGCAGAGCTTAGACGTTAGGGGTCAGTGTTTGTCCTGTCTTTTGATGGTGAAGGGCGTGCGTGCGTACACCTTAGGGGTCAGTGTTTGTCTTGTCTTTTGATGGTGAAGGGCGTGCGTGCGTACACCTTAGGGGTCAGTGTTTGTCCTGTCTTTTGATGGTGAAGGGCGTGCGTGCGTACACCTTAGGGGTCAGTGTTTGTCCTGTCTTTTGAAGTCTGTTGGACACTCTCAGTGGAGGAGCCTCTGACCGCCAACTCCGGTTCATATTGATCATGCTAATGGGAAATGCTAAGGGCTGTTTTTACTGGACCAGGTGCTGTGTGTGTGTGTGTGTGTGTGTGTGTGTGTGTGTGTGTGTGTGTGTGTGTGTGTGTGTGTGTGTGTGTGTGTGTGTGTGTGTGCTGTGCTGTGCTGTTTTCACTGGACCAGGGTGCTGTTTGAGGAGCAATTAGATCCACATTACCCCAGTTTGGGTGTCCCAAGGTTAGGAACACTGGTGCGTGTGTGTGTGTGTGTGTGTGTGTGTGTGTGTGTGTGTGTGTGTGTGTGTGTGTGTGTGTGTGTGTGTGTGTGTGTGTGTGTGTGTGTGTGTGTGTGTGTGTGTGTGTGTGTGTGTGTGTGTGTGTGTGTGTGTGTGTGTGTGTGTGTGAGTGTGTGTGTGTGTGTTTGTGAGTGAGTGAGTGTTTGGAAAACTTGAAGGGAACACTGGTTGTCTTTGTCTGAAGTGAATCCCAGCAATGAATTGGATTGAGACATGCTGTGTGTGTGTGTGTGTGTGTGTGTGTGTGTGAGAGAGAGAGAGAGAGAGAGAGAGAGAGAGAGAGAGAATTGGACAGAGACATGCTGACAAAGTCTTTGAACTCCAGAGTTGTGGGTTGGTATCCCCAGACTGTAACTTTTCAAATGGTATTCATAACTTAAGCCATGGGAGACACAGCTGTGTGTGTGTGTGTGTGTGTGTGTGTGTGTGTGTGTGTGTGTGTGTCAGTGGCGGTTGCTGCACATTGGAATAGGGGAAGCTCTGATAAAAATGGTCAACTATTAAATTAATATTATTGCTGCTATATTGTTATTTGAGGGGGAAATATATCCTAAAAACAGAATAGACCAAACCTAGACGAATCCGGCGCTGGATTCGTCAGATAGCCTACGTAGGGATCTGAGCACATTGCAGCTGGCTTGGTTAGATTAGAACTAATCTTACATTTTACCAGTTCACTTTGGGGGGTTAAATATGCTATTTGGTAGCCTACTAGAGTTATAGTACGTGACTATTCTACGTTCATATGCCTTGCTGTTTTATTTGGAATCTCCCATGGTGGGGAAGGCTATCAAATGGCTTATAAAATTCAAGTAAACATTAGCAATTTAGCCAAGCAACACAGTTATTATAGCGAGCTATGTGGCTAGCCTACAACTTAGCCTAAATACACAACTGAAACAAATGCAAATCACGAACTCTGTAACTCCACATTACGGGTTTATTGATAGGATATGCTGTGTACAACATGCAATAGAATTAAAAATTTGAGCTTTGCCTCTCGAGTTCACCTG
>NC_085011.1:2054408-2056908 GCF_963854185.1 Sardina pilchardus | reverse complement strand
TAACTATACGATCTTTGGTTGAACATTCTGTACTTACATAATGTTTAACTAAATCATATTATTTCTAACACAGGACGGGCCCTTCCTGGTGGTCCGGCTGACCGTGATGACCTACTTCGACGTCTTCCACCAGATGCTGGTGTTCTTCGCCATCAAGAACTTCCTGGTGGTGGTCCTCAACCTCTACCGCCTCATCGTCATCTGCCAGGACCACAAGCCCTCCTCGTCGCCCACGGCAACGCCGCTACAGGGCGAGTGTCGGAGCAGAGAAGACTGAGAGGAGAGCAGACACACACACACACACACACACACACACACACACACACACACACACAGATGACTAATGCATAAATCAGAAACACTAACACACACACACACATACAAATACAGACACCATAAGTTACAAACTACCCCCCCCCCCCCACACACACACACACACACAAAGTAGTATGAAAATAGAACAGAAGGGCAGACATAGAAACACACACATTGGATTTCAACCTCTGTCATGATCACAGTGACACACACACACACACACACACACACACACACACACACACACACACACACACTCACTTCCTCTTCATTGCTGGATCCCTCTTGAGGGGCAAGAGGAGAGCATGAGGAAGAGGAAGAAGATGAGCTTTAGAAGGACCAGAACAGGAAGAGGCCCCTGGGGCCCACCTCATGGCTTTGTGGGTTTTGTAGTTTTTTAACCTACTTAACCCTCTTATAGCATTTGTGTCTGTTTCTGATGACCAGGAGAGACATCATATCACCATGTGCCAAATGGCTCTACTGGGGAATGTGAAGCCAAAACCCACATGATTGGATGATCGACTTTTTTTCTACTATCTCAGTATCCGTTATATTTGTTTTATTTTTTTTTATTGTGTATTTTCACTTGTATTTGTTGCCTTTGTATGACACAGAAATCTGTGCAAGAAACACATGACAGGACCTGCTTTATTTGAAGACCTACAGTAGGGGAAATGTACTCTAATACTTACTTAAAGGATTTAAAGGACGTAAAATATCTTCACAAATGACACTGATGTGTTAGCCTGGCTATCACCATACTAAGATCAGTCTTTTAAGATTGAACATTAGTCTGGGCAGTCTGCGCTTTATCTCTGCTACACAAGAGGTGTGATCAATGGGCATAGTTCACGTGACTGCATATGCTTGGATAGTCAACGATCCGGGTGCGTCTTTTGGATAAGCTAGCTTGTGATCGGACCCAAAGGTTGTGGACAGGAAGCAGGGGAGATAGATGTGCAGGTTTCCAGCCTGAGCTGCCGGGCGAAATCCAAATTATCCGGCAGGTCAGGCAGGGTTCACCCAGCCTATTGATGTGTAATGCACTTTAAAGGTATACTATGCAACGTTTTTCAGTTAATCAATTCGTTCCATACTGTTATATATGGTTAAATGAGTCATTACCGGTCGAACGGTGTGTTTTTTGGCCGCTCTAGTGGTCTGTAGCGGTAAAACCACACTTGCAACTTCAGGAGACACCGGGCACGCACCCATGCTCTACTCCAGGAAGTGTCATGTAAAGTCTCATGAAAAGGCACGGCAGACTGACCGATTGAGGAGTTTTGTCAAATATACACGCTAAAGCTGTAGGGGAAGCTCTGCAGAGAAATATGCAAGCATAAAACGAGCGAAAATGAAAAGTGAAAGCGAAACCGGCGATGAAATCGCCAATCCTGCATAGTATACCTTTAAGTGAAACAGACGAGCTGCACTGGGGGCCCAACTAGCGTTTTGTTTCGTGGAGCATAGAATAGTTTTAGAAGGATCGTCTCATTTTAATGTTAAGTTCACAGCGCTCTCACGTTCATGGTGAACATGTTAGATTTGAACAATTTAGTGTTAACATGTATGTAATGTAACATTCCAGCTCCACTGTATGTTCGCGAAGAACTACCTCCTCCTCATCCTCAGCCTGTTTGCGATTGTTCTCAAAACGTTTGCCAAACACTCAAGGCTAACAAAAACCAGTTGCGGGTACGTACGCTGTAGCCCTAATGTAGAGCAGAGCACTCATCTCAGAGGGCAGTTGCGGGTACGTACGCTGTAGCCCTAATGTAGAGCAGAACACTCATCTCAGAGGTCAGTGATCGGACTGAGCCCAGTGCAGAGCACACTTCCTTAGGCTCTTAAAATAAGATGGAGTCCTTTAGAACATGTGTGAGAACAGACGTTGGGTCCTTTAGAACATGTGTGAGAACAGACGTTGGGTCCTTTAGAACATGTGTGAGAACAGACGTTGGGTCCTTTAGAACATTTGTGAGAACAGACGTTGGGTCCTTTAGAACATTTGTGAGAACAGACGTCATTATGCTGCCAACTCCATGCAACAGCACAGGAATGTGCACCACTTCCGTTTGATACAGTATGAACTCGACACGCTCTGGAGTGCCAATCTAATAAACAGTGACTGTGTTAGAAAATGAGACTCTTCATATTTTGTGGGTAAACGCAATGCCAGGAT
>NC_085011.1:2044408-2051908 GCF_963854185.1 Sardina pilchardus | reverse complement strand
CGATGTGTCTGAGTGCTGTGTTGCATGTTGTGTGTTTGCGAGGTGTCTGAGTGCTGTGTTGCATGTTGTGTGTTTGCGATGTGTTTGCGATGTGTCTGAGTGCTGTGTTGCATGTTGTGTGTTTGCGAGGTGTCTGAGTGCTGTGCATGTCCAAAGCCCAAAGTCAGAATGGCCCTCCTAAGGAGAGATGAAGCAGCTCTTACCTGCACACCTCAGGTGCAGTGCTCGTATAGAGAGATAGATATACTTTAATCATCCCAAAGGGACATTCTGTTGCAGTGCTCGTATAGAGAGATAGATATACTTTAATCATCCCAAAGGGAAATTCTGCTGTTTCAGCAGCCTTACACACACATAAACAGTCAACAATCACATACACATATGACACACTACAGGCATGGTTTCCCACAAGACATAGCCAGAAATAGTGGTCAAAGGCATAATGACCCTCCGAGTCTGATAAATGAATGGCCTAGAGAAAACAGAAGACCCTTCCCAACAAGGTAAAGTTGGGAAGTGCAATTGCATCAAGACTGAAAACCAATGTCCTTAAAAGATGAAAAGATGAATCCTCTCTCTCTGCTCAGTGGCGGAGCCAGGGGGTGGCTTTGGGGACTGAAGCCCCGGATCTCACGTCAAAAGCCCCGAATCTTTTTAACGAGTCCGACTGACACAAAGTGCGTCAAAAAACACATCCATTCTTCTCGTTTACATTGCTCCGGGATTATTAGTAGCAGCGAGATGAGACCTTTATTGCATGAAAGAGCAGAAGCGGGGCTTTCCAACGAGAGACACTTGTCTGTACGATCAAGTATGAACATTTAAAAGTAAAATCACGAAGTTAAATTTACAGTCTGTTTATTTAATGATATTGCTCTGTGTTCATTAGCCTACTCTCGCTTGAATTAGGCTACTCGCGAACCTGGCATCGCACAGACATGACACGCATATCAAATGAAAGAGGAGAAACGGGGCTTTCCATTGATACCAAATAAATTACATCGATCGTTTTGTGTTATGAAAACAGACGAAGCGACAAACAAATAATAATGTCATGTAGCGTAGGCTACCATTACTCTTGTAGATACAGATACCAAATACAACCTTAGGTCATAAAACAGACGAAGTGACGGCAAAATAACTTAATTTAGCTCCACTTACCCCATGTTTTGTGTGGCATAATAACCTATGTTCATAATCCAACGTTATCTTTGCACGTTCATAATACAGTTTTGAGAGCAAACTCTGTATCCAATTCAAGACTCATATTGCATCCAAATTAGTTTGAAAAATAAACACTTTTTTGCCTTTACTTTGTTCATTGCAATGCAGTATCTTAATATTATAGATAATCATCATATGTGCACGTCATGTGTGCTATCACGCAACATCAGGTCCGATCAGCCCATGTCACAAATATGGAGCGCAAAAAGTGTCAAAAAGTCATTTTTCATCACTAGCCTAAATAGAAATGGCCATTTTTTTTCTGGAAGGCACACACCCCGTATCTGTACATTGCTCAGCCCCAAAGTATCCCTCCACCATGGTTCTTATATTGCCATTTTCAGAGCAGTCAGGCCTACACAACCATGAAAGTAATGTCGAGCTGTCAGCTTGCTGTGATGAGATATACATCAAAATGTAAGAATTTTTGAATTTGTATTATTTAAAAATCTAAATCAAATCAATGCAAGTATTTATACAAGATATTGTGGCAGATCTGGGTAGCCTAGACTGTGCTGGAAAAAACAATATGTAGCATGTGTGAATGGCACTTAGCCTACAATGACCAGGAGGAATGCTTCTAAGTAGAGGTAGTGAAAATGTTGCCCTTAAAACAGCCTAGCTCATAGTATTGTCTTGTGCAGGCCATGCAACTACAAATGTAGATATGAATCGGAAGGCGTTTAGGATTTGCGATGTCTTCCCTAAAGTGGACTAGAATGTAGGAAATTGCATCTAAGAAATCCAAAATTTTCTGGGGGAGAACCCCCAGACCCCCCGCTGGGCTTAAGCCCCCGATGTTCATAATGTCTGGCTCCGCCTCTGTCTCTGCTCATGGGGGAGTCATTATAAAGTGCTATTGCAGTGGGTAGGAAAGTCCAGTCCAGAGCTTCCAGTCCAGTTTACTGTCTATGTGAACCCCCAGATACTTATAGCTCTCCACCACCTCCACCTCCCCCCCAGTATGGAAATTGTGTTAAAGAGACCCTATGCAACTTTTTCATAGTCATAAAATCGCTTAGAAATCGTTGTTTTGCTTGACTGACCAGTTTTATCGAAAACAGTCACATTTCCTCCCGCCCCTGGTGTCCCTATCCGCTATTACAACCTTGCAACTTTCTGATAAACGATCGTTTGCTGTTTACATCTGGAAGTCAGAGACGCGTAAGGAACAAGAAGAACCACGCTTGCAATTTATATATTTATATATAGCCTATATATGTAGAAATATACACGCTAAAGCTGTCGGGGAAGCTCTACAGAGAAATATGCAAGCATAAAACGAGCAAAAACGAAAAACGAAACCGAAACCAGACATGAAATCGCCAATCCTGCATTGTTCCTCTTTAAGCTTAGCCCTGGTCCTCCTGAAGTCCAGCACCATCTCCTTGGTCTTGGCCATATTTAAGAGCAGGTGTTGCTACCACACCACTCCACCAGCATGAAAAAAAAAAGTTTAGAATGTAACGGCAAGCTGGGCTAATCTATGAGTAGGCCTACATGAAGTTAGCTAATGTCAACCGATGTCAACTCGTAAATTAAATTGCGCAAAAACGTGGCTTTTTCTGCAAAACAATCATCTGGCATTCACATTGTGAATTTGGTTTGTTTAGAACAGAAATTTTGGTTGGTAAGGAATAGTGTATTAGTGACATCAAACTTACGCACTCTATGGATCATATAGCCTACTGAGCGTACAGGCCGTCACAATGTGCTGAGCGTACATTATTGTGTGTTTTGGTCTGATGCGCCACCCTCCACCTATCTACTGATCACAAAGTCAGTAGTGTTTCAGCATCCGGGTTGGCAACTTCAACTCAGGGGGAAGGGGGAGGGGATACACCCCTCTACAAGATTTTGAAAGTGATTGCAGTACCAGTTTTGGCCAGAATCCTACATACGGTTCCTTTAATCTTTCAGTTCTATGGAGCCCGTAGTGATGTACAGCACTTTGCTTCCCACCCTCCTCTCTTTCATGACACACACACACACACACACACACACACACACACACACACACACACACTCATCATCAGTGTTTACCCAGCACTGCCACCAGCCATTCATTATAATGTCACTCATTGTGTGTGTGTGTGTGTGTGTGTGTGTGTGTGTGTGTGTGTGTGTGTGTGTGTGTGTGTGTGTGTGTCTGTGTGTCTGTGTGTGTGTGCTGCTAGTAGTTATTCAGAGCCAAGAGTCTGGTCACTGAGAGATGTGTATCTCCGGAGCAGGAAATAGCCACTCAATCCGAGCACGGGTCTACTGCGAACAGAAACAATATCATATCACACACACACACACACACACACACACACACACACACAGAGTCTGGTCAATCTGAGCACTGGTCCCCTGCGAACAGAAACAATATCATATCAATCCAAACACTCACACACACACGTGTGTGTGCGTGTGTGCGTGTGTGTGTGTGTGTGTGTGTGTGTGTGTCCAGCCATGGCCGCTCTCCCTTATCTCCCACAGCGCTGGATCTCTCAACTGTGTCATGTATGCAGCTTTGTTATTTGAGTATGTGGGTGTGTGTGTGTGTGTGTGTGTGTGTGTGTGTGTGTGCGTGTGTGTGTGTGTGTGTGTCCAGTGTGCCATGGTTGTTTGTCAACTCTACAGGAAACTCAGTTGAATATTTCTTTGGTTGTAATGACCAGACCACCTGCATTGCAGTGATATTCAGACTGTGTGTGTGTGTGTGTGTGTGTGTGTGTGTGTGATCAGCGCTGTAGGTCTCCATCAAAGACACTTGAGTGTGTGACATGGACGTTTGGGGACCGGTTCATCCCTTCTCTGTTTTGAGTTCAAACACATACTTTGGCACCTGTGGCTTGCCGTAGACGAGGCAGAGCCAGACACAACAAGCTCCACGCTGACATGACATCAATATGGCGGCTCTGGGAGAGGACCAACTTCATCAGGTTTCTCCTTAATGCAGCAACCTTGTGTGTGTGTGTGTGTGTGTGTGTGTGTGTGTGAGTGTGTGTGTGTGTGTGTGTGTGTGTGTGTGTGTGTGTGTGTGTGTGTGTGTGTGTGTGTGTGTGTGTGTGTGTGTGTGTGTGTGTGTGTGTGTGGCAAAGCCTCTAGTCTCTGTCTGTGAGAGCCCGCTGCCCTTGTTTGTGGTTTGTATTGGTTACTGAAGCGTTGGAGTGTAAATGTCCCAATGCTATAAACTGTGTTCTACAGCATCTATAGGGTGAGCCAGAGAGTGTGTTCTATGCATAGGGTGGACTATAGACTGTGTTTTATCTATAGGGTGGACTATAGACTGTGTTCTATCTATAGGGTGGACTATAGACTGTGTTCTACCCTTATATAGGGTGAATTATAGACTGTGTTCTACACCCTTACATGGGGTGCACTATACAGTAGACTGTGTTCTAGGGTGAACCACAGACCGTGTTCTATCTATAGGGTGCACCAGAGAGTGTGTTCTCTGCATAGGGTGGACTATAGACATTTGAATTCTTTATTTGATTTCATCAATCTAATTTTTTACAGAAATAATATTCAGCTTTGACACTCGAGGGTAGCCTACATAAAGCATTGCCTACGCCACACTGCAAGACTGCCTATCACAGGCTGATATGGAGCACACACACACACACACACACACACACACACACACACACACACACACACACACACACACACAACACTGCAAGACTGCCCATCACAGCTGATATGGAGCACACACACACACACACACACACACACACACACACACACACACACACACTGCACACTGCAAGACTGCCCATCACAGCTGATAGAGCAGAGTGTTGCCAGCGGTGAGGATTTTCCTGCTGATGGTCCTGCCAGCTGGATGTGGACATGTCCCACACTGCCAAATATCAATGCTATGAACGTACATACAGTGCATAGCACACACACTCACACACACACACACACACACACACACACACACACACACGTTTGGTCTGTCTAATTGCAGCCAAAGAAGTGGAGTAATGAGAAGAGAAGAGAGGAGAGGAGTGGAGAGGAGAGGAGTGGAGAGGAGAGGAGAGGAGAGGAGAGGAGAGGAGAGGAGTGGAGTGGAGAGGAGAGGAGAGGAGAGGAGAGGAGAGGAGGAGAGAAGAGAAGAGAAGAGAAGAGGAGAGGAGAAGAGGTGAGGAGAGGAGAGGAGAGAAGAGAAGAGAAGAGAAGAGAAGAGAAGAGAAGAGGAGAGGAGAGGAGAGGAGAGGAGAGGAGAGGAGAGGAGAGGAGAAGAGGAGAGGAGAGGAGAGGAGAGGAGAGAAGAGGAGAGGAGAGGAGAGGAGAGGAGAAGAGAGGAGAGGAGAGGAGAGGAGAGGAGAAGAGAGGAGCGATAACAGAGGAGTCCTTTTCCGGGTGGCCGCGTACGGTGAAATGCAAGCAGCCAAGTGGTGCTGCAGAGCGTGAAGCAGCAAAGCAACATTATAATCATTAACATGATCTGCTCCATACACAACACAGCAAAGCAACATTATAATCATTAACATGATCTGCTCCATACACAACACAGCAAAGCAACATTATAATCATTAACATGATCTGCTCCATACACAACACAGCAAAGCAACATTATGATCATTAACATGATCTGCTCCATACACAACACAGCAAAGCAACATTATGATCATTAACATGATCTGCTCCATACACAACACAGACCTCACCAGGCAGCAGCGTCCCTGCTGATCAGATGAGTGGACAGAACACATGAGTGGACAGAACACCGCCCTGCTGAACACATGAGTGGACAGAACACCGCCCTGTTGGCACACGGAGGGTAAACAAATGGAGGAAGGAGGGCCGGACGGGGAGAGGAAGGATGACCGAGAGGAAGAGTGCTATTTCATTGACCTTTGACCTTTCACCTGACCCGCGTCTGTGCAGGCGTCCTGTTTTAAAGTGCCGATAACTACTGACTGGCACACACTCAGCCTGGCGCGTGTGGCGTGTGCACACGAGTCCTGCAGTGTCCTGTCTGGATGGACCACTACGGTTCTACCCGCGTTCTGAGATAGTGAGTGTCCTGTCTGGATGGACCACTACGGTTCTACCCACGTTCTGAGATAGTGAGTGTCCTGTCTGGATGGACCACTACGGTTCTACCCACGTTCTGAGATAGTGAGTGTCCTGTCTGGATGGACCACTACGGTTCTACCCGCGTTCTGACAAGTTCTGAGATCTTGAGCTTCAAAGTTTTAGAATTCCATTGTTGCACCAGAGATGTTCTGAAGAGACACAGCACTCAAAAATCCTCCATAGTAATGCAGGGGGTTAGTTTGTAGTGCCAATATGCACACACACACACACACACACACACACATCCCGTCCTTTACATAGTAATGCAGGGGGTTAGTTTGTAATGGCAATATGCACACACACACACACACACACACACACACACACACACACATCCCGCCCTTTACATAGAAATGCAGGGGGTTAGTTTGTAATGCCAATATGCACACACACACACACACACACACACACACACACACACACACATCCCGCCCTTTACATAGAAATGCAGGGGGTTAGTTTGTAATGCCAATATGCACACACACACACACACACACACACACACATCCCGTCCTTTCCGCGGGCAAAAGTCGACATGTGATGCACACACACACACACACACACACACACACACACATCCCGCCTTTTACATAGAAATGCAGGAGGTTAGTTTGTAATGCCAATATGCACACACACACACACACACACACACACACACACACATCCCGCCCTTTACATAGAAATGCAGGAGGTTAGTTTGTAATGCCAATATGCACACACACACACACACACACACACACACACACATCCCGTCCTTTCCGCGGCCAAAAGTCGACATGTGAATACATGTACATTGCTCCAATCGTGTGTTGTGATCTCGACACTGGAACGAGGTTGGTGCCTTGAAGCCTTTGCACACGTGCAGTTCTGCCCAAAAGAGATGCCCATAAGTGCCCATAAGTGCCCATAAGTGCCCACAATAGGTGCCCATAAGTGCCCACAATAGGTGCCCATAAGTGCCCACAATAGATGCCCATAAGTGCCCACAATAGGTGCCCATAAGTGGCCACAATAGATGCCCATAAGTGCCCATAAGTGCCCACAATAGGTGCCCATAAGTGCCCACAATAGGTGCCCATAAGTGCCCACAATAGATGCCCATAAGTGCCCATAAGTGCCCATAAGTGCCCATAATAGATGCCCATAAGTGCCCACAATAGATGCCCATAAGTGCCCACAATAGGTGCCCATAAGTGGCCA
>NC_085011.1:2026908-2034408 GCF_963854185.1 Sardina pilchardus | reverse complement strand
ACACACACACACACACACACACCTACCAGTGTCTCTGAGGAGAGGACCTCTAGCTCCATGCTGACACACACACACACACACACACACACACACACACACACACACACACACCTACCAGTGTCTCTGAGGAGAGGACCTCTAGCTCCATGCTGACACACACACACACACACACACACACACACACACACACACACACACACACACACACACACACACACACACACACACACACACACACACACACACACACCTACCAGGGTCTCTGAGGAGAGAACCTCTAGTTCCATGCTGACACACACACACACACACACACACACACACACACACACACACACACACACACACCTACCAGTGTCTCTGAGGAGAGGACCTCGAGTTCCTTCACCGCGTTCTCAGCTCTCAGCTGGTTCTCCAGCAGAACACTCTCCGTGGCCTCCAGATTCCGCTGTGGAACCATCAGAGTGTTCATACGAGCGTGTGTGTGTGTGTGTGTGTGTGTGTGTGTGTGTGTGTGTGTGTGTGTGTGTGTGTGTGTGTGTCCATCAGAGGCATGGGGACACAGCAGGCTCTTAATCATTTATGAACACATGAGGAATACTGCTCCCTCCCATTCATATCCACAGAGCATCAGAGTGTTCATACGTGTGTGTGTGTGTGTGTGTGTGTGTGTGTGTGTGTGTGTGTGTGTGTGTGTGTGTGTGTGTGTGTGTGTGTGTGTGTGTGTCTACAGAGGGACAATGAGCACCGGAACTCACTGTCACTCAACCTCCACAAGCTATCAGTTTACCGTATGGAAACATTTTCCACAAAACTGAAGACAAAAAAAAACCTTGCAAAGGCAATAAAGAACCCCACGAAAGAGTCCTGATTCTTGACAGTCTCTGAATACACACAGTCTCTAAACACACACAGTCTGAACACACACACACGCGGTCTCTGAACAAACACACTCTCTGAACCATATACTGTACTGTGTAAAATAGCTCTGAGCACACACACTCTCTGAACCATAGACTGTAAAATAGTTCTGAACACACACACACAGAATCAATTCCGTTTCCACATGGTCACGTCACCTCGTGAGGCAGGTCAGCGGGAGCGGGAGCGGACGGAGCGCCGATACGGTCTGGACCGGCCGGATCCTGGTCCTGGTTCTGGTCTTGGTTCTGGACCGGCCGGGTTCTGGTTCTGGTTCTGGTTCTGGTTCTGGTTCTGGTCCTGGTTCTGGTTCTGGTTCTGGTTCTGGTTCTGGTTCTGGTTCTGCCCGGCCGGCTTCTGTCCACTCGTGTCCTGCGTCAGTGTCAGCAGCTGGACGTCCGCAGGCAGCAGGATCTGGCACTCCGGGCAGAACAGCGGACCCGGCGCCACCACCTCCCCAAGCCCGGTTCCGGTTCCGGTTCCGGTTCCTGTTCCTGCGGCCGCACCCTTGGGTGCGTCCATGTTCCACACGGTGCGGATGCACGCGCGGCAGAAGTTGTGCCCACAGGGTAGTGCCACGGGGTCCGAGAGGGCATCGCCACAGACGGGGCAGGAGGCCGAGCCGCTGGACACCTGAGCGCCCTCCATCGTCTCACACACACACGCGGTCTCTGAACAAACACACTCTCTGAACCATATACTGTATAAAATAGCTCTGAGCACACACACTCTCTGAACCATATACTGTATAAAATAGCTCTGAGCACACACACTCTCTGAACCACAGACTGTGTAAAATAGTTTACACAGCGCCCTCCATCGTCTCCGTCCTCTCGACGGCACTGGGCGGTGTGGTGGCGCTGGGGCCGGAGCGGGCAGAATCTGGACGACCCGGATCCCCGACGCACGCATGAATGTTTAACGGCGTCCGGCCCAGATCGGGTGACACGCGCTTTGTTTTTCCCCTACACATGGATCACGTTACCACGGAGACGGAGGGACGCGCAGGTGAGGTGCCTGAGTCCGCACGCTGGGCAGGATGTAGGCCAGGACGCACACACACACAACACACACACACACACACGCAGAGCAGGATGTAGGCTATGATGACACAGCACAGGTCATACTCACCCTGACCACAAACACACACACACACACACACACAGAGTAGGATGTAGGCTATGATGACACAGCACAGGTCATACTCACCCTGACCACACACACACACACACACACACACACACACACACACACACAGAGTAGGATGTAGGCCATGACACACAGCATAGGTCATTCTCATCCTGACCACAGAGTAGGATGTAGGCCATAACACATAGCATAGGTCATGCCAAAGACCCTTCATTACTCCGCTTTAACCCTCTCTGGTCATACTGACCCTGACCACACACACACACACACACACACACACACACACAGAGCAGGATGTAGGCCATAACACATAGCATAGGTCATACTCACCCTGACCACACACACACACACACACACACACACAGAGTAGGATGTAGGCTATAACACATAGCATAGGTCATGCCAAAGACCCTTCATTACTCCGCTCTGACCCTCTCTGGTCATACTGACCCTGACCACACACACTCACACACACACACACACACACACACACACACACACACACACACACACACACACACACACACACACACACACACACACAGAGTAGGATGTAGGCCATAACACATAGCATAGGTCATGCCAAAGACCCTTCATTACTCCGCTTTAACCCTCTCTGGTCATACTGACCCTGACCACACACACTCACACACACACACACACACACACACACACACACACACACACACACACACACACACACACATACACACACAGAATAGGATGTAGGCCATAACACATAGCATAGGTCATGCCAAAGATCCTTCATTACTCCGCTTTAACCCATACTGTCATACTGTCATACTGTCATACTGGCCCTGACCACAAGGACAGCTTGGGTTGTGCTGTCCATAAGGATGGACACCAATCAATGCATGCTGTATGCGCTAGTGGCATCCCAACCCCTACTCAGCAGCAGCTGCCTTAAGTAAGACTAGCACATACTGTAGTAAAAACAAAGCTATTGAGTTCAATAGTATTGGTGTCCTCACAAACATACTGTATTCAATGTGAAGTGATTTTGGATGTGATTTGATGGATTCTGTGCGTGTGAGCATCTCCAAGCGCTCTCAATTCTCTTTCAGTTCAGTGTCTGTTGTTATTATTGGTGTCTTGGTCCTGTACAGCAGGCCAAGAGTGTGGATGATGGCAAGCCTGGCTACGGTAACTCAGAGTAGTGGTAGACTTCATAGTAGAGGACACTGGGACACTTCTGATTGGTGAAACTCTGTGAAAACAAACTGGAATGGCCCCCAGGATCTCTGGGTGGGTTTCCTGTGTCTTGTGTTGTTGTTTTTCAGGAGTGTCATCAAAAATCGTATAGTTAGGAAGATGAATCATAAAGGGGGTTTTCAATGGAATGAAATGGTGCCCACTTCCGCCTCCCATCTGGGCGTGATCAGTGACGAGTAATCGGTTTAGACCAGTGTAGAAGCAGCAGAAGCAGTGTGCCGTTGATAACAGGTGGCCTGCGCAATTAGCGGAGACAGGTCAGGTCAGGGGGGACAGGTCATGAACAAAGTTATTTTTCTATGTATTTATCTCGCTGGAAAATACGATTTCAATGTGGGAATGTTAGAAAGACGTGTGCCTTGTAGAATATGGGTTTGTTACTTGCATTGCTGAATGTAGGGCTAAGGGAATGGTCATAATCTGAGATAAGGTTTATTTCTACCGTTTGCCTCCTAAATGGGAGTGGCACTACGTCACAGGGAAACTGGAATTGACCCTCATATGAGTCGTCTCGCTTTATAAACCGTCTCTGGTGTCATGTTTCCCATTCTATCCCGCTCTTTACCGTGACCTCTTAACTTGACCCTGCACTTCCTGGTTCACTGACGAGTGATGGAGACAGTTCCCAGGTGCGCACCTGTTGTCTGTCACAGCTTGCCAGCCGCGGTGTTGGTTGTAGGCCACGTTTTGCTGGAATATCTCACCTGAGAATTTTAGAACTCACAAGCTTGCGTGAGTTCCATGCCATGTTCATGTGATTTTTCAGCCTCACTCCGTAGTAGCCTAGCCTACACCTCTGCTTGGACTGACCAGTGAGCAGCAAAACTTAAAAACTGTATACTGGTCTGCTGCCCGAGATTCTCTTGTTGAATTGTAGGCTACTGTTACCAAATGTGAATCTGATCTACATTTTCACAACTCTATTTTTGGTATCTGCTTCATGCGTCTCAGTCCTCATTGCCTCCCCAGCCTTGGCATTTGTGACTGTTTTGTTTACACTGAAGTCTGAAATAATGCAGCATATTGATTATCTAGAATTGACAGAAAAGATGCATAGCAGTCAATGAGGTTTTTTTATTTCTCAAAATGTACATTTTTAAATTAATTCAAAACGAAACTGTATTGGCTATATCTGGAAATACTGTAGAGGTGTGTTTCAACACAAATCAACACAAGTTGTGTTATTTTCAACATATTTGTTGCATGTACACAGTATTGTGTACAACATAAATTGAATTGTCCCTATCTAGACATACAGATGTGTTAAAAAATAAAATAAAAAAAAAATAAAAACATTGTGTTATTCTCAACACATAACAAATTCCACATAAAAGAGATTTCAACAGACCATATCGTTTAGAAAATAGCATTAGGTGGAACTAATGTAGCCTCCCATAGGACATAGAAGACTTATCTCTTTTTTGATGAAAGTAGCCTACATCATGGGATGTATAAAATAAATGTACAGTACACACATGATCAGCACCAGATCTAGACCAGACTCTCTTCTCTGATCCCTGAAAGGCTCATTCAATTCCTCTCCACTAGGTGGCAGCAACGTACCCGGAGTTGTATTCATCAACCACTGAAGAAGAACGGAAAAAAATACTGCTGCAAACGCTGGAATGCTGTGGCGAAATGCAATTGCGTTAATGTTTGATGAAATAGATGTTTGGGATATTTAAAACGCCAGCAGCAATGTGGAGGCAGAACTCTGTCTGATCTACGAACGAACGATTTGCATGAGCTGGCGACAGCAGTGCGGAATTCCGTCCAGAAATAAGTGAAAGCTCGGCAGAATGAATGAGCCAGAGGGACTGCGTTTCAGGCGACTGAACCGACCCCAGATCATAACAGACTCACACGAGCCTCGATACAAGGGCACAAGGTAGGCTTGGGGTGTAGTAATGTGTTGTGAAAAACAGTAGCACGATGGCAGGTGTTTCAGGGATGACATGCGAAAGTGAAAGTCAGAGAGCTCGATTTTTTTTTTTTTTTTTTTTTTTTTTGCTTGCTTCCTTCATAATCCAGGTCTAACCTCTGTCGTGACATAACACAACAGTGTTTTGTGTTTGAGATTAACGTGGCATTACTTTCTGTTTTCGTCCACAGCACATACAGCGGGAAGGTTTTTCGAGTGACGTTAATCTCGGTGGGGGGCTTTCTTATCCTTCCACTGCTCGTGATCATCCTGATTCTGGAGTCTCCGATCCACCCAGAGGTCTTCAGGTAGGCTACAGCTACACCGTGACAACCGGTATCACATCATCCGGAGAAATTATACAGCTACACCGTGACAACCGGTATCACATCATCCGGAGAAATTATACAGCTACACCGTGACAACCGGTATCACATCTTCCGGAGAAATTATACAGCTACACCGTGACAGCAGGTTGCAGTTTGTTTTGGTTCTGCGCTAGATCGGGCTTGTGAGCAGAAGCGCAAGTCCTTATAATGCCTCCGTTTGAGGAGCCTAGCTTTCCCTCTTGGCTGTCAGCACCGGGCTGGAGGCGAGAGAGAGCGTCCGCGCTGCATGCATAGTTTGTCATGCACATCTGCGTCTCTGAAACATTCGTAGGTGATAACACGAATTTAGAGCACCGCGGAAAACTCGCAGCTGTCAACCTAGATGTGCTTTCACATGTGGGATTTAGCCTACAGATGGCTGCCTGCAGCCAATTACAATAATGGAAACGCTTTCATATCGCAGCAGATGGGGAGAATTTGGAAGATCATATACAGTAGGCCACTCAGTCAGGTCAGAGAACACAGTATCTTACACATTCACACTAGTGGCTTTAACTCTTTAAAATGCTTTAATTTAGACCTTAACCTCATTCCAGCTTATTAGGTGTGCTCGGTGCATGCTTAGATCAGCTGTGTGTGTGAAAGCTAGGACTGATGTTGCTCCACATGTGAGTTGGCTGCCACCCTTGGCTCAGCTGCAGCACTGACTGTTGTGTTGTGTGGCCACACACTGCCCTGCTGTGTGTGTGTTTATTACATGACCCTGAGAATGTCTGGTGCTGCTGAGACACAGGCGGCTCTGTGTCCTGTCTGCCACGAGTGGGCCTGGGTGTGGACACACACACACACACACACACACACACACACACACACACACACACACACACACACACACACACACACACACACACACACACAGCAGTCCGTTACGACTCAGCCCTGTGTCAGATTCATCCTCCTCTTCACTGGTGTTAACGCTAGCGTGTCTATGCGGCACTAGTGTTCCTGGTTAGGTGAGGCTCCTCCAGACAAGGTGTAGACTGAGCCGTGAATGTGCTACTGGTTCAACGGTCTCAGTTATAGCAACACTATGCAACTATTTGCCTCTCTTTGAGGAGTGCTTTCATCAGGCAGCTCATTTTAGTTTCATCTTCAAATTCATTTAGATGATCAATTCTCCAGCCAGCCACCAGATGGCTCCAGGAGCCCTGAAGACAAGGGTGTAATATGATGTTGAGTTGAAATGGGGCAACGTTTCGCCATAAGAGGGTTTCAGACACTTGTGTGCAGCTTGTTAGTGTGTGTCCCATTAGAGGGTTACAGACACTTGTGAGCAGCTTGTTAGTGTGTGTCCCATTAGAGGTTTCAGGACAGGCAGGGAGAGGGCACCTCAGAGAGGGACACTAGGAAGTGAGGAGGAGGAACACCATAGCAACCACACTCACTGCTCTGTAGGAGGAGGAGCAGGAGGAGCACCATAGCAACCACACTCACTGCTCTGTAGGAGGAGGAGGAGCACCATAGCAACCACACTCACTGCTCTGTAGGAGGAGGAGGAACACCATAGCAACCACACTCACTGCTCTGTAGGAGGAGGAGGAGCACCATAGCAACCACACTCACTGCTCTGTAGGAGGAGGAGCAGGAGGAGCACCATAGCAACCACACTCACTGCTCTGTAGGAGGAGGAGCAGGAGGAACACCATAGCAACCACACTCACTGCTCTGTAGGAGGAGGAGGAGCACCATAGCAACCACACTCACTGCTCTGTAGGAGGAGGAGCAGGAGGAGCACCATAGCAACCACGCTCACTGCTCTGTAGGAGGAGGAGGAACACCATAGCAACCACACTCACTGCTCTGTAGGAGGAGGAGGAGCACCATAGCAACCACACTCACTGCTCTGTAGGAGGAGGAGCAGGAGGAGCACCATAGCAACCACACTCACTG
>NC_085011.1:2004408-2016908 GCF_963854185.1 Sardina pilchardus | reverse complement strand
GTCCTTTCCGGATCCCACCCCGACTCTCTCACCCATTCACTTCCTGTCTCTCTCTACTGTCCTGTCAAAATTAAAGGCACAAAAGCCCAAAAAATATACTTTAAAAAAAAAAAAATTTGAAGACAGCATCGATTTTTCTGACATCATATACTCAAAATCTCTCTCTAACATCTGGCTGCCTTTTTGAGCAACGTATCTCTCCTCATCTGTTCTACAGCACACTATGCAGTACACTGTACAGCATAGAGTGTGCTGATTGGTGCGTGTACAGTATGCAGTATGCTGATTGGTGCGTGTACAGTATGCAGTATGCTGATTGGTGCGTGTACAGTATGCAGTATGCTGATTGGTGCGTTTACAGTATACAGTATGCTGATTGGTGCGTTTACAGTATACAGTATGCTGATTGGTGCGTGTACAGTGTAGAGTATGCTGATTGGTGCGTGTACAGTATAGAGTATGCTGATTGGTGCGTGTACAGTATAGAGTATGCTGATTGGTGCGTGTACAGTATAGAGTATGCTGATTGGTGCGTGTGGTCTAATTGTGTGTCCTGCAGAGTGCACGTGTCGGGCCTGAACAAGGGAGGAATGGACACGTTCATCGAGAACCTGCCCGGTTTCCCCGACAACGTGCGGCGCAGCTCGACCGGCGGCTACTGGGTGGCCATGTCGGCGGTGCGGCCCAATCCCGGCTTCTCCATGCTCGACTTCCTGTCCCAGCGGCCCTGGATCAAGAAGCTCATCTTCAAGGTCGGTTGAGGATAATATTATTATTATTATTCTTTTATTGTTGTTGTTGTTGTTGTTGTTATCATCATAAGGTCAGCTGTCACATTTGTGTCTCCATCACGTTCATGTCTCCATCTTGATGGGGCTGTTGTAGCCTCTAAAGGCGTTTCTTATGCAGCCATGATGTGGACTTGTCGTTGAAGGAGCTATCTGTAGGATGTTAGTTGAAGGAGCTACAGTATCTGTAGGATTGTAGCATTGAAGGAGCTATCTGTAGGATGTTAGTTGTCATGAATGCACCAAGCTGTTCGATACACTACCGTGGTGGCAGCCGGGGTGTACTGGTTAGCGTTCGGGCTTGTAACCGGAGGGTTGCCGGTTCGATCCCCGACCAGTCCACCACGGCTGAAGTGCCCTTGAGCAAGGCACCTAACCCCTCACTGCTCCCCGAGCGCCGCTGGTTGGGCAGGCAGCTCACTGCTCTGGGTTGTGTGATTCACCTCACTGTGTGTTCACTGTGTGCTGTGTGTTCACTAATTCGGTTAAATTGGGTTAAATGCAGAGAACTGAATTTCCCTCACAAGATCAAAAAAGTATATATTCTATTCTATTCTACTCTAGTGATATTATGAGAGATAGGAGTGAAGTTAGCTGCATAGTATAGCATATATCTAAAGTGGATATCTGGACAACAGCTTTTTGACATTACCTCCTCTCTCTCTCTCTCTCTCTCCATACCCCTTCTCTCTCCTCCTTCTCTCTCTCTCTCCATACCCCTTCTCTCTCCTCCTCTCTCTCTCTCCATACCCCTTCTCTCTCCTCCTCCTCTCTCTCTCTCCATACCCCTTCTCTCCTCCGACTCTCTTTCTCTCTCCATACCCCATTCTCTCTCTCCTCTCTCTGTCTCTCTACCCACCCTTCTCTCGCTCTCTCTCCTTCTCTTTCCTCTCTCTTCTCCCCCCTCTCTCTTCTCCTCCCTCCCTCTCCCTCTTTCTCCTCCCTCTCTTCTCCTCCCTTCTCTCTCGCTCTCTCTACCCCCCCTTCTCTCGTTGTCTCTCCCTTTCTTTTCTCTCCCTCTCCTCTCCTCCCTTCTCTCTCGCTCTCTCTACCCCCCCTTCTCTCGTTGTCTCTCCCTCTCTTTTCTCTCTCTCTCTTCTTCTTCTCCTCTCTCTCTTCTCCCCCCCCTCTTTCCTCTCCCCCCTCTTTCCTCTCCCCTCTCTCTCTCTTCTCCCCCCCTCTCTCCTCTCTCCTCCCTCTCTCTCTCCTCTCTCTCTCTCTTCTCCCCCCTCCCTCCCTCCCTCTCTCTCTCCTCCCTCTCTCCTCCCTGTAGCTGTTCAGCCATGAGGTGCTGCTGAAGTTCGTGCCGCGCTACAGCCTGGTGTTGGAGCTGCACGAGAGCGGAGTGTGTGTGCGCAGCCTTCACGACCCGCACGGCGAGGTGGCGGCCTACGTGAGCGAGGCGCACGAGCACGACGGACACCTGTACCTGGGATCCTTCCGCTCGCCGTACCTGAGCCGGCTCGACCTCAGCCAGGTGTGAGGAGGAGGAGGGGCTGCAGAGCCCAGCTGAACCAGACCCCACCGGCCCCAACCCCAACCCCAACACACACCTGTGGGAGTCTGACACACCTGTGTGTGTGTGTGTGTGTGTGTGTGTGTGTGTGTGCGCTTGTCTGTCTGTCTGTCTGTCTGTCTGTCTGTCTGTCTGTGTGTGCGCGTGTGTCTGTCTGTCTATCTGTCTGTGTGTGTGTGTGTTCGCTCGTCTGCGTATGTATGTGTTGGTGTGTGTGTGTGTGTGTGTGTGTGTGTGTGTGTGTGTGAGAGTCTGTGTGTGTATGTGTGTGTAGGCAGGTGCCGTGTCTGTGTGTGTCCTTGTGGGTGTATTGCATGTTGGTTGCCTTAGTTAAGCTTTTATACAGCAACCAATTATGGCTTATAGCAGCCAGGGAAGAAAACAAGTCTCACAAGTCAATTATTTTAGCACACACACACACACACACACACACACACACACACACACATACACACACACACACACACATACACACAAACACACACACACACACACACAGACAATGTAATTTAACACAAGGCAGCATAGTGTTACCTGAGCAGTCTTTGAGATATAAGATGCAATATGTGAACTGTGCACATCCCTGTTGTACTAATGACCTGCAGCTAATAAGCTAAAGCCTGATTGGCCTCATACTCCAGTCCAGTCAGCACCTGAGTAGAGGCTGTTGTTCCATCCACACTATGGATGTCCAGTCAGCACCTGAGTAGGGGCTCTTTCCCATCCACACTATGGAGTGCTCCAGTACACTGCACACAAACTACTGCTTGTTCTAATCAGGGCATCGCTCTGCCCAGCCCAGCCCACTGGACATTCTAGATCACTACCACACTCTAGAGTGCAAAAGCATTCTAGATTACTACCACACTCTAGATTGCAAAAGCATTCTAGATTGGTTACCGCATTAATGTTCTAGTAACATTCTAGATCTTTTTAAATCACTACAAGCTTCTAACTTGCAAAAGCCTTCATTAGCCACGTTTACATGGACACTTCTATTTCGATTAGAAACGAAATAACGGCTCAATCAGAACAAATATTGACATACTGTATAAACACCTTATATAAAGATAAAAAAAAAACGGTTTGTGTAAACGTGGCTATTGTCACAGCATACATACACAGTGATAATAATAGACCACTTACTACGTTAAGATATGACATTGTAGCAGTTGTTCTGGATTGATTTACAGAACTGTATTAAATAATCATAGTAACTTTATGTTCATTTTGTTTCTTTTCAACTGTGCCAATTACGTCCATGAGAGAATGCTAAGACAGGTGTCCCAGAGTCCGGCTCTGAAGTTGTGCAATAGGACGTGCTTTCACGTCGAGTTTATTTTTATTTGATTTCTTTTGCTTTTATGGTGAGGGGGGAGAAAATAATCTACACCACTGCAGCAGAGGCTATACAGGAAGCAGAAGCTGCACTAATATCGATAATCAGATCCATCTCAAATGCTCAACTCTTAGCAGGTCCCCAGACTGTGAACTCGCTTCATACTGAGCAGCCTCACTAGTGCTTTGGGAGAGAAATGACAGAGTGGGCAGACAGACCAAACATGTGCTGTAGACACAAGCAGTCTGTCAGAGGTCTTAGGTCAGAGTCATGCTGATAGTGAGGTCTAATTTTAACACATATCTAACGCCAAACTATGAGCATCAGATGCTTCCACCCTGGGGGCTGGTGTGCTGAGCCGATGGTCTAGTTCTAGGGTCCCGCTCTCTTAAGGGGCATCGGATGTTGAGGACTAAAGGGATGTTTTTGAGGTCATCGGATGTTGAGGACTAAAGGGATGTTTTTGTTCAGGACCAGCTTCCCCCTCCTTGTGCAGGTGTAACGTCCAGCGGCGACACTCGGCTGTCCGTCTGTCAAGTGTGAGGCTCAGATGTGAGCGAGATACGTTCTTACGTAGGCTTCACTTACAGGTGGAATTCAGTCTCAGACTGACTTGAGTTTAGCCTGTCTGAACAAGTGGAATTGAGTCACAGACTGACTTGAGTTTAATCTGTCTGAACGCACACAGAAATGACTCAAAAGCCGACGGCTCTTGCTTTCTTGCGACTGACGTGCCTCAGCAGGGTGGTTATTTTTAATGTGATTTATCTGTTTACTTTATTGATCTCTTTTTGTCGCCTCATGACAACAGCTCTCTCTGTCTCTCCGCTGTCAGTGGTGTTGTTTTGCACACGGACGCCACCGCACAGCACCTGCGTTCTCACCTGTCCTCGCCTGCTAAGATAGAGACGCGCTTCTCCCAGGCTCCTCTGTTCTCACCTGTCCTCGCCTGCTAAGATAGAGACGCGCTGCTCCTCTGTTCTCACCTGTCCTCGCCTGCTAAGATAGAGAGGCGCTTCTCTCAGGCTCCTCTGTTCTCACCTGTCCTCGCCTGCTAAGAGAGAGACGCGCCTCTCCCAGGCTCCTCTGTTCTCACCTGTCCTCGCCTGCTAAGATAGAGAGGCGCTTGGGGGGCGCTGTGGCACAGCAGGCTGCAGCGTCCGTACCATTTACGGGTCCGAGTGCCCACGGGGACCCAGGTTCGAATCCGACCTGCGGTCATATCCCGATCCCGCCCCATCTCTCTCTCCCACTTGTTTCCTGTCTACCTCTTCACTGTCCTATACTAATAAAGGCAAAAAGGCCAAAAAAAATATTTAAAAAAAAAAAAAAAAGATAGAGAGGCGCTTCTCCCAGGCTCCTCTGTTCTCACCTGTCCTCGCCTGCTAAGAGAGAGACGTGCTTCTCCCAGGCTCCTCTGTTCTCACCTGTCCTCGCCTGCTAAGATAGAGACGCGCTTCTCCCAGGCTCCTCTGCCCAGCAAACAGGAAGTCGGTGGGAAAGGCAAAACGCTCTTCGCTTGCGTCGCTCCACGCTTCCACAGCCGCGTAAAGACACGGGGACGTGCGAGGGGCTAACGGTTAGCCGCTACACAGTTTTTTTTTAGCTGTTTGTATTTGTGCTGGTGAACCAGCTGTTTCTGCTTATGCCAATATTGGATGTGTTCAAACAATGTGTGTGTGTGTGTGTGTGTGTTTTGTTTTAAATTCAGTTATTGAGCTGTGATGACTTGTACATATTGGTAATTGGTTGTGGTTAATAAACTGCAATGCTTTACACTGTGTCCCTGGAACTTCTTCATCTTGCTCTCTAAGCCACTCTGGGCTCCCTGCACATCCCTCATCCCTGACCACCTGCACATCCCTCATCCCTGATCCCTGATCACCTGCACATCCCTGATACCTGATCACCTGCACATCCCTGATCCCTGATCACCTGCACATCCCTGATACCTGCACATCCCTGATACCTGATCACCTGCACATCCCTGATCCCTGATCACCTGCACATCCCTGATCCCTGCACATCCCTGATCCCTGATCATCTGCACATCCCTGATCCCTGATCACCTGCACATCCCTCATCCCTGATCAGCTGCTAGTTGAGTAGCTGGGGCATGAGCATGTGTGGGTTCGATTATACTCTCAAAAAATAACTTTCTTCTAAAACTCGACAGTCTATTCTTGCTCTGAGAAATGAAGGCTGTTCTTGCTCTGAGAAATGAAGGCTATAGTATTCCATGAGATAAATTGCCAAGACACTGAAGATGTCCTCCAGCGGTGTGGTGTGCCCCACTCCCTTGAGGGAGCGGCACAAACGGGCTCTAACCTGAGCAGCAGGAGAAGTGGGACGCCTCGTCTAACCTGAGCAGCAAGAGAAGTGGGAGGCCTCGTCTAACCTGAGCAGCAGGAGAAGTGGGAGGCATCGGTACACCACTAAGCAGGAGGACGAGGAAGAGAAGTGGGAGGCCTCGTCTAACCTGAGCAGAGAGAGAAGTGGGAGGCCTCGTCTAACCTGAGCAGCAGGAGAAGTGGGAGGAAGTGGGAGGCCTCGTCTAACCTGAGCAGCAGGAGAAGTGGGAGGAAGTGGGAGGCCTCGTCTAACCTGAGCAGAGAGAGAAGTGGGAGGCCTCGTCTAACCTGAGCAGCAGGAGAAGTGGGAAGTGGGAGGCCTCGTCTAACCTGAGCAGCGGGAGAAGTGGGAGGAAGTGGGAGGAAGTGGGAGGCCTCGTCTAACCTGAGCAGCAGGAGAAGTGGGACGCCTCGTCTAACCTGAGCAGCAGGAGAAGTGGGAGGCCTCGTCTAACCTGAGCAGCGAGAGAAGTGGGAGGCCTCGGTACACCACTAAGCAGGAGGACGAGTGCATTAGTCTCTCGCTGGAGAAATAGACACCTCTCAGGTCCTCAAAAGCAGCTTCATTAAATGGCCCCAGCTGTACGAGTGCATTAGTCTCTAGCTGGAGAAATAGACACCTCTCAGGTCCTCAACTGGCAGCTTCATTATATGGCCCCAGCTGTGTGTGTGTGTGTGTGTATTAAATGACCCCAGCTGTGTGTGTGTGTGTGTGTGTGTGTGTATTAAATGGCCCCAGCTGTGTGTGTGTATTAAATGGCCCCAGCTGTAGTGCAACTGGCAGGGGCACCTGCAGGGTATGTCGGTGTCCGGGGTTTGATTCTGGCCCCGTGGTCCTCTCCGGATCCCACCTCTGATCTCTCTTCCCCTCACTTCCTGTCTCTCTCCACTGTTCTATCATATCAAGGCATCAAAAGCCCAAAATATACTGTAAAAACAAAAAAAAATGGTACCTGCAAAAAACGCCAGACTCAGTGTCCACTGTGAAGAGGCGACTGGGATACTGGCTTTCTGGGCAGAGTAGCAAAGAAAAAGGCCTATCTGAGATTGGCCATTAACAGGGAGAGATTAAGATGGCCAAATTGGACAGAGGAGGATTGGGGGAGAAGTGTTATGGACAGACAAGTCTAAGCTTTAGTGCTGGTAAAGGGGGAGATTTGTACTAGGACTTGAAACAAGGAAGGCCATTGCTCCATTTTGTAAGGCCATGCTATATACCCTGTATGGCACAGCAGCATGCTAATGCAGCAGCACAATCAAACAGAGAACCCTGCGAGAACCTGTGCAGCAGCACAATCTAACAGAGAACCCTGCAAGAACCTCTGCAGCAGCACAATCTAACAGAGAACCCTGCGAGAACCTGTGCAGCAGCACAATCAAACAGAGAACCCTGCGAGAACCTGCGCTCCTCTGGCATGGCCCCAGCCAGAAAAACAAGCCAATACAAAAGACTGAAACAAGAAAAGAAAAACATACAAGTGCACTGCACACACACACACACACACACACACACACACACATTGAACCACTGTACTGTAGGCCTACTGCCAGAACATCTCCATGTGGTCGGTGCTGCCAATCATGCAGAAAGATGCAGACAGACCAATTCGGTTCAATTCCTTCCTTTATTGATGAGCAACACATCAACTGACATCCTCTACTAGAACACATAAACGTCCATAAGACATTCCGTTCGGTGTCCGCGTATCAGTCAGTAATGATATGATGAAATGTGCATGTGGTATTGTGTCTATATCAGTCAGTAATGATCTGGTGAGAGAGCTGGTGAGGTAAAGCATGTGGTATTGTGTCTATATCAGTCAGTAATGATCTGGTGAGAGGGCTGGTGAGGTAAAGCATGTGGTATTGTGTCTGGTGTCTATGTATCAGTCAGTAAGTAAAGCATCTGAGGGCTGGCAGAGGAAATATGTGGTGGTCATCGTCTTAAGCCAAGGAATGGACCACACTTGGAAGGTGCAATGGAAGGTCTGAAAAAAAAAGGCACACACACACACACACACACACACACACACACACATTAATTCCCATTAGTAATTAATTAGTACAAATTAGTTTCCAGGCATGTGGTTTCCCAGAGTTGGACCTGTGACACATTCTAGAACCAACAGCCACCATTCACACAATAACCAACACAAACAAAACAACCATTCACACAATAACCAACACAAACACAACAGCCACCATTCACACAATAACCAACACACTCTGGGGGCATGTCCATGATGCTACACTATGGGGGCATGTTCATGATGCTACAGTGCTACACTCTGGGGGCATGTTTGTGATGCTACACTATGGGGGCATGTTCATGATGCTACACTATGGGGGCATGTTCATGATGCTACAGTGCTACACTCTGGGGGCATGTTCATGATGCTACACTATGGGGGCATGTTCATGATGCTACACTATGGGGGCATGTTCATGATGCTACACTATGGGGGCATGTTCATGATGCTACAGTGCTACACTCTAGGGGCATGTTTGTTCATGATGCTACACTATGGGGGCATGTTCATGATGCTACAGTGCTACACTATGGGGGCATGTTCATGATGCTAGACTATGGGGGCATGTTCATGATGCTACACTATGGGGGCATGTTCATGTGCCTCCATGGGACCCCCTATCTATGTGAAAAATTGCCTGAATTCTGCTGAAGCAGAGCTGCAGCCACTCTAGACGTACAAAGCAGAGCTGCAGCCACTCTAGACATACACAGCATACGTGCGGCAGCTCCCACCAACCAAAACAAAGCAAAACCAAAACTGATCTCACACGTGCAAAGGGTGTGAAAAAGAAACAAACTTGTGCAACATCTTGTCACCTCATCCGTCTACTAACCTGCTCATCCGTCTACTAATCTCACTGCATCTTTTCCATTCTCACTGATGCACAGCAGATAGAGATGCATGCTCTGGCAGCTCACACAGCAGATAGAGAGATGCACACACACACACACACACACACACACACACGGCTCTGGCAGCTCACACAGCAGCTGCAGCTACTTTGCAAAGACCAACTTCAGAGTTAACAGGGTAGAAAAGCACTGCTGCTTTGCTCTAAAGTACAGCACAACGCTGCTTTGCTCTAAAGTACAGCACAACGCTGCTTTGCTCTACGGTACAGCACAACACCGTTTTGCTCTACGGTACAGCACAACGCTGCTTTGCTCTACGGTACAGCACAACGCTGCTTTGCTCTACGGTACAGCACGGCAATGCTTTGCTCTAAAGTACAGCACAACAGCTGTTTTTTTGTGACATCTGGTTCAGTCAGAGTGTGCCTTCGTTTCTCACTGCCACTCATAGCCAAAGTTCCGCATTAGTGAACGAGGTAGAACTTTCTCACTTATCATCATCATCATCATCATCATCAACTCGTCTCCATCAGTTCCACGGTTCCTCTTGTTCTCTCCACCAATCATATCCTATCCATCAGTTCCACGGCTCCTCTCGTTCTCTGCCTCAGCAGTCGTCTCAGCCTGGTTCAGAGTCCACTATCCTAGTCCAGCAGTAAAGTCCACTGTTCTAGTCCACTACTCTAGTCCACTGTTCTAGTCCACTAACAGCAAAGTCCACTGTTCTAGTCCACTAGTAGTAAAGTCCACTGTTCTAGTCCACTACTCTAGTCCACTAGTAGTAAAGTCCACTGTTCTAGTCCACTAGTAGTAAAGTCCACTGTTCTAGTCCACTACTCTAGTCCAGTAACAGCAAATCCACTACTCTAGTCCACTAGCACTATAAAGTCCACTGTTCTAGTCCACTACTGTAGTCTACTCTAGTCCACTAGTAGTAAAGTCCACTGTTCTAGTCCACTACTCTAGTCCAGTAACAGCAAATCCACTACTCTAGTCCACTAGCACTGTAAAGTCCACTACTCTAGTCCACTACTCTAGTCCACTAGTAGTAAAGTCCACTACTCTAGTCCACTAGTAGTTAAGTCCACTACTTTAGCCCACTACTCTAGTCCACTACTCTAGTCCACTAGTAGTAAAGTCCACTGCTCTAGTCCACTACTGTAGTAAAGTCCACTACTCTAGTCCACTAGTTGTAAAGTCCACTACTCTAGTCCACTAGTAGTAAAGTCCACTACTGTAGTCTACTGTAGTCCATTAGTAGTAAAGTCCACTGCTCTGCACCAGACGCACCTGTTGAAGCTGACCCTCGGGCTGGAACCTGCAGTTGGCCAGGTCTGTGTGTGGGCTTGACTTCCTGCACACGGTGCGCGAGATCTCCACCTCCAGGACATATTTAATCCCCTTCACAATCTGCCAGGACACAAGGAGGATGTATGAGGATGTACGGTGGTGTATAGTGATGTATGGTAGTAACAGGGTCTGCTATGGTTACACTAGTAACAGGGTCTGCTATGGTTACACTAGTAACAGGGTCTGCTATGGTTATACTAGTAACACTGAAGGGACAAAGCAATGTGTGCACTTGGGATCTCGCTCTTGTGCTGTTAAATTTAAAAAAAAGAGTGTTATTAAATTAGCTTGGTAATGTGCATGCTGCCCTTTACTTAAAGTGGGACCTTCGGCTCCCATCTGCTACCTGTTTCTGAGCCCTGTCTACTGCGGAGGCTTTGAACAGGAACATGTCGTTGGACTGGTTGTTGAAGGCGTTGGTGCCCGACAGCACAGCCTTCTGCACCCCTGGATCATTCTTGCTGACGTTGCGCAGAGCGCCCGGCCCTGGCCCTTTAACTGGGATTTTATCTAAGAAAGAAAACAACAGAGAGTTACAGGCACAGGCTCTGTTTGAAACGGGAAAAACTAGAGCTACAGTATAAAGCTAGGCTTAGGCTACTACATTTCTAGCTGTCAGAGCAATCAAGATACTGCCATAAGGGCATGGTAGTGCAACTATCACACAGCAATAAGTAGCCTACTGGTATAGGCCTGCAGCTCAGTTTTTTGATGTATTAATTCAGCAATCAGATTAATGATTTTAGAATGCACACATCATTATGTTTCCTGAAAGTTAGATAGTACCCGATCTTCAGCTGATTGTTATGACAGACAGGGTTTTGGAACACCTTTTAAAGCAAACAAAACAGTGGCCTAAACTGTGAAGTGTAATCTACTAACCTGTCAGACCAGTATACATTCAAATATGTACAAGTACACCAATTCCCATTTGTTATGCCAAATTACACATAAAGCAACAACTTTGGAAAGCTCACTTACCCAGTGAACATAAAACAGCAGAGATGCACAGACAGAGCAGAAACCAAGCCTCCATGTCACAGAACGCCTTCTCAACTCTGCTAGTCGATTTCCTGTGAGTCAACACTTAAAACCACCTTGGTCTAGTGCTGCAAAGAAGGCTGGCCTTGCAACGACGTGTAGATCACGCCATAACCTATTAGCCAACTAACCTCCGAGCATCTGACAGTTGTCCTAACTACCTGACACATTTCACATCATAGGCCATCATGCATCAAACCCCGAACGCTGTCATGGGCTACAATCAGGCTTACTTTACCGCTAGTCATGCCAGGTGTCGGAGAGTCTTAGGCCTACTTGATATGTTTATATTTCAAAATTATCCTACATATCCTTTTCATGGTTTGCAAAACCAGAAATTGGTTTTAAAGGCCTTTCTTTCGTCAACCACCAAGAATGTAACTCTTTCAAGAGCACAGGACGTTTTTCAAATGAGGCACTTTGAAGGCAGAGGAGGAACTGTGTCGGGTTTACACCGCATCCTGTGTGAGTTCTAGTTAAACCACAGCCCTTTCGTCACTTCGTCACCATCGTCTCATCGGTCTTCAGGTTTACTGTTCCATTATTGATATCAGTATCACCAGTGAGTTGGATAGCTCACTTCATCTGAAATTATGTGATAAAGTTTGTGGTAGTATGCTAAATTACGTAGGCCTATAGATTTGCTTATAATGACTATCAGGTTATCGCTAGTGCTGCAAAACAGTTTCAAGAGGCACCAGTCACTCCTAATACCGCTCGTGACCGGCAGGGGGGCTCACGAGACTTTGTTTAATTCGTGCGATTGTGCTTGCATGCGCTCCACTTCCCGGGGGGTGATTGCTGGTGTCAGATCTGAAATTCAGAAGTTTTCAATTATTTAACGATGCGAGGCAACGGAGAGGAACGCCACCCGAGTGCACAGGCGTGCACGAGTGACCTACATGATCGGTTAGGAAGAGACATTTTAATCCAAACGTCCAAAATAGTCACGCTTTGCGTAGACTCCTCTCTAACTGGATGAAACATCAAATGACACGGGCGGCCTAGTTTCAGTTTAGGTCTTTTTGGGCTTTTTTTGTCACCAAGCCCCCTGTCAGTTAAGATATCTTCATCTTTCATCAGACACGGAAGGTGAAACATAAACTTCATCTTTCATCACAAGTTACCCAGCCCTGGCAGCAGGTGAGACGGTATAGGCTCTTGGCTGCGGGTTCTTTCCCGCATGTGACTGATGACTAACTCAGAGACCTCAAACACAGGACTATTTTTA
>NC_085011.1:1956908-1989408 GCF_963854185.1 Sardina pilchardus | reverse complement strand
GTGTCCCAGTTGTGGCCTGGGTCTGGCTCAGCTGTGTCCCAGTTGTGGCCTGGGTCTGGTTCAGGTTTGCTGCTTGCTGTGTTATTTGTGGGATCAGATGTAATATTGCTCTGACATGTGATATAGAAATGATCATTCTCATCGTTTTCTTTTCTTCGTTGTCTGGAGCAGCATTACTGATAATTACTGAGAATGGCAGCTTTCCTCGGCAGGCAACGCTCATCTTGTGACCGAAGGGTTGCTGGTTCGATCCCCGACCAGTAGGAAAAATGTGGGCGGGGCAAGTGGTTGAGCACTGCTCTCCCATGCCAACATGGCTGAAGTGGCCTTGAGCAAGACACCTAACCCCTCACACACACACACCCCTCACACACACACACACACACACACACACACATATACACTTGAGCAAGGCACTCGGCCCCTCACTGCTCCCCGAGCGCTGTTGAGCAGGCAGGTCACTGCTCCAGGTTAGTGTGTACTTCACCTCACTGTGTGCGTAATTCATGGATTGGGATAAATGCGGAGATCAAAAGAGTTTAGTTTAGTTAATGGCAGCACACCACATCCCCTGACGGCCACCGCCCAGCACACACACCACCATCTAATGTCTGACAAACAAATTAGATTTCTGACATCTGTCACTCTTCCCCTCGCCATAGCAACAGCTGAGAAACAGCGCTCACGTGCGGCCTCTGTGCCTGGTAAGCATGAGTGCACTCTGCACACACACACGCGCACGCACACACACACGCACACACACACACGTGCTCCACTGGTTGTTTATAGATGGTTTCATTAGGGGCTACCTCGCCTGATCCCTGCTCCCTCAACCCACCACAGCCAAGAGACAGACACTACACACACACACACACACACACACACACACACACACACACACAGATGTACACTTGGATGCACAGTAACTCAAACATGTAATACTCACACAGGGATATGTCATGTGCAACACACACACAACATGTATTACTCACACACACACACACACACACACACACAATCCTACACACACCACCACAACTACCATTCATCAGGTAACCTAGCAACTGCTGAACCCAGGGTGGTGCTGGTTGAATTTTAAAGAAGCGGAGCTGAGCTGAGCTCTCCATCTCCCCACATCCTCATCTCCACACCTCTTCATCTCACCTCTTCATCTCCTCACCTTCTCATCTCCCCAACTCCTCCTCATCTCCTCACCACCTCATCTCCCCACCTCCTCTCCCCACCTCCTCATCTCCTCACCTCCTCTCCTCACCTCCATGACTCCTCATCTCCCCACCTCCTCTCCTCACCTCCTCATCTCACCTCCTCATCTCCTAATCTCCTCACCTCCTCCTCATCTCCTCACCACCTCATCTCCCCACCTCCTCTCCTCACCTCCTCATCTCACCTCCTCATCTCCTAATCTCCTCACCTCCTCCTCATCTCCTCACCACCTCTTCTCCTCACCACCTCCTCATCTCCTCACCACCTCCTCATCTCCTCACCTCCATGACTCCCCAACTCCTCCTCATCTCCTCACCACCTCCTCATCTCCCCACCTCCTCCTCACCTCCTCATCTCCTCATCTCCTCATCTCCTCCTCACCTCCTCATCTCCTCCTCACCTCCTCATCTCCTCACCTCCTCATCTCCCCACCTCCTCTCCTCACCTCCTCTCCCCACCTCCTCATCTCTCCTCCTCATCTCCTCACCTCCTCCTCAACTCCCCACCTCCTCATCTCCTCACCTCCTCCTCACCTCCTCATCTCCCCACCTCCTCTCCTCACCTCCTCATCTCCTCCTCAACTCCCCACCTCCTCCTCATCTCCTCACCACCTCATCTCCTCACCTCCTCCACACCTCCTCATCTCCCCTCCTCATCTCCACACCACCTCCTCATCTCCCCACCTCCTCATCTCCCCACCTCCTCATCTCCTCTCCACACCTCCTCATCTCCTCTCTCCACCTCCTCATCTCCCCATCTCCTCATCTCCCCACCACCTCACCTCCTCATCTCTTCACCTCCTCATCTCCCCATCTCCTCATCTCCTCATCTCCTCTCCCCACCTCCTCATCTCCTCACCTCCTCATCTCCTCACCTCCTCATCTCCACACCTCCTCATCTCCTCACCTCCTCCTCTCCCCACCTCCTCATCTCTTCACCTCCTCATCTCTCCTCCTCATCTCCCCATCTCCCCACCTCCTCATCTCCTCACCTCCTCACCTCCTCATCTCCTCACCTCCTCATCTCCTCAACTCCTCATCTCCACACCTCCTCATCTCCTCACCTCCTCCTCTCCACACCTCCTCATCTCCTCATCTCCACACCTCCTCATCTCTTCACCTCCTCATCTCTTCACCTCCTCATCTCCACACCTCCTCATCTCCTCATCTCCTCATCTCCACACCTCCTCATCTCCACACCTCCTCATCTCCACACCTCCTCATCTCCTCACCTCCATGACTCCTCATCTCACCTCCTCTCCCCACCTCCTCATCTCCTCACCTCCTCTCCTCACCTCCATGACTCCTCATCTCACCTCCTCATCGCCTCATCTCCTCATCTCAACTCCTCATCTCCTCACCTCCTCCTCAACTCCCCACCTCCTCATCTCCTCACCTCCATGACTCCTCATCTCACCTCCTCATCTCCTCATCTCACCTCCTCATCTCCTCACCTCCTCCTCAACTCCCCACCACCTCATCTCCTCTCCTCACCTCCATGACTCTTCATCACCTCCTCATCTCCTCACCACCTCATCTCCTCACCACCTCCTCATCTCCCCACCTCCTCATCTCCACACCTCCTCATCTCCTCACCTCCTCATCTCCACACCTCCTCATCTCCTCACCTCCTCTCCCCACCTCCTCATCTACCCACCTCCTCATCTCCACACCTCCTCATCTCCTCACCTCCTCATCTCCACACCTCCTCATCTCCTCACCTCCTCTCCCCACCTCCTCATCTCCACACCTCCTCATCTCCTCACCTCCTCATCTCCACACCTCCTCATCTCCTCTCCCCACCTCCTCATCTCCTCACCTCCTCACCTCCATGACTCCTCATCTCACCTCCTCAACTCCTCATCTCCTCACCTCCATGACTCCTCATCTCACCTCCATGACTCCTCATCTCACCTCCTCTCCTCACCTCCATGACTCCTCATCTCACCTCCTCATCTCCTCATCTCAACTCCTCATCTCCTCACCTCCTCCTCAACTCCCCATCTCCTCACCTCCTCTCCTCACCTCCATGACTCCTCATCTCACCTCCTCATCTCCTCATCTCAACTCCTCATGTCCTCACCTCCTCCTCAACTCCCCACCTCCTCATCTCCTCACCTCCTCCTCAACTCCCCACCACCTCCTCATCTCCTCTCCTCACCTCCATGACTCTTCATCACCTCCTCATCTCCTCACCTCCTCATCACCTCACCTCCTCCTCAACTCCCCACCACCTCATCTCCTCTCCTCACCTCCATGACTCTTCATCACCTCCTCATCTCCTCACCACCTCATCTCCTCACCACCTCCTCATCTCCCCACCTCCTCATCTCCTCACCTGCTCACCTCCATGACTCCTCATCTCACCTCCTCATCTCCTCACCACCTAATTTCCTCACCTCCTCCTCAACTCCCCACCTCCTCATCTCCTCATCTCATCTCTTCACCTCCTCATCTCTCATCTCATCTCCTCCTCATCTCCTCACCTCCTCCTCAACTCCCCACCACCTCATCTCCTCTCCTCACCTCCATGACTCTTCATCACCTCCTCATCTCCTCACCACCTCCTCATCTCCCCACCTCCTCATCTCCTCACCTGCTCACCTCCATGACTCCTCATCTCACCTCCTCATCTCCTCACCACCTAATTTCCTCACCTCCTCCTCAACTCCCCACCTCCTCATCTCCTCATCTCATCTCTTCACCTCCTCATCTCTCATCTCATCTCCTCCTCATCTCCTCACCTCCTCCTCAACTCCCCACCTCCTCATCTCATCTCTTCACCTCCTCATCTCCTCCTCATCTCATCTCTCTTCACCTCCTCATCTCCTCTCCTCATCTCCTCTTTTCTGGGACTGATTCCTCATTCCTCAGATGGGATTTGTAATTGTACCACAAGATTTGTAAAGTTGTAACTGCTATGTTGTGTTAAAATAACACACACACACACACACACACACACACACACACACACACACACACACACACACACCGTATTCAGTTAGTATTATTGAATTATAATTAGACTAGATATGACTTAAATGAAAAACTGAAAGTAGAAATTCCAAATCCCCCAAAAAGTAGATTTGTAGTTCTCCAGTGGTCCAAGTTAGTTATAGAACCTAATAATAATAAAATATAGGCTATTTTTCTTGAAAAATACTCAAACCTATTATTTGATAACCAAAATAGTTGCTCATGAGGAAATAATTGTTAACATACAGTAGGCTAGGCCTAATAGATTTGTTCCCGCCCTTAAAATGCCTTGAGATCAGCTCCTGAATAAATATTTTTTTATTATTTATTTATTTTTATGTCATTTACATTTAAGCACTAGTAGCCTACATGTTTCCAGTCTCAGCCCAAGCCTGAGTTGCAGTAGGCCTAATACAGTGTTTTTCAACCACTGTGCCGTGGCACACTAGTGTGCCGTGGCACATTGTTAGGTGTGCCGTGGGAAATTATCCAATTTCACCTAAGTGGTCTAAAAAAGAGTCAATAGAAATAATTTTCTTTGTGTTCATTTGATTCCTATTCAAGACACTTTGACAAGAATGACTTGAAATCATTAATGCGGGCTACAGATCTTTATTTAATTTCATTTTCCATAAAATTTCATTTTATTTAACATTTTCGGCTGGTGGTGTGCCTCAGCATTTTTTCAAGGAAAAAAGTGTGCCTTGGCTCAAAAGAGGTTGAAAAACACTGGCCTAATATATTGGTGGACTGAATAAACATGTTTTAATTCAATCTATTAATCAAACTAGCTTTCAAAGTGTGCCATACAGGCTGATAGTTTATTATGTATGTAGGAATATTTTAATAAGAGAGTATGAAACTAAGAAGAACGTGATTGGCTGGCTTTATGGGCGCGAAATCAGGATTCTGATGTTGGGATCGAAGAAGGAAACATTCCTTGCGCGCTGCATTCATTCATTAATTCGCTCGCAGAATCGCAGCCTACAACAGCTTCATTACAAAGGTCATTGAACAGGTTGGTGAGGTTGAAATTGTATTTTTTTTTTTAGTTTGTTTGTTTACTATGGTTTAACCAAAATGCTTACAATGTCGAGCTAACCGTTAACTAACTTTGACTGGGCATTAGTTGATCTAAAATAATTTTAAAGTCGGAGAGTAGACGACGGGCTCTGGTTAAGCTAGCTGCTAATCGTGTTATGTCCCCTGGTCCGAATTTGGTGGTGTTAGCCTCATACTATCAGACTTTGAAGTAGATGAGTTTTTGTATAAAAGTTCTGTTGAAATTTTTTTTGCTCTCAAGTTATAGCAAACTTGAACAGAGTGGCATTAACTTACGTTAGAGTTTTCAACTGAAACTTTCTTCAACTTCTGCGTGGGTTTAGAATGCTGCTAGTTTTCTGAGGAGAAAGTGCAAACATGAATGCTAGCTGTAGAGCTAACGTTCGTTAAAGGCTGCTTAGCTCTAGCAGCTAGCCGCTATGTCTAAGAAAGTGTCCATAGGATTTTTCCAAACGTCAACGTCCCTGAAGTAATATTTGAACACCTAACAATATTTCATTTTAGACTGTTGAGATTGGGCATTTGACGAAGTTGAAGGACACTTTAGGGAATTCTTAAAACGTATTTTATTATATAACCTTTACTTAGTTTTGTCGTATAATTGTGCCCATATTGTACTATCTAATGTTTTTTTCTCACCAGCTTTTCACCTATGACAGCAGTCTGCGAGACATACATTCAAACATGAGTTCTTCATCTGATGAGGTAGATTAAAGCAGTCTTCTTGATTAGCAAGTTTGTGTCATTCATCTCTTTCTGCAATCATGCACTCAGTTACTCTCAAGTCAAGTGTACTTATAGAGCACATTTCATACATAGAGGTAATTCAATGTGCTTTACATAAACAAAAACAAACAGTAATAACAAATAAAAACATATTTGTCACACACACACACACACACACACACACATGCAGTCTCTGCTGCTTTTCTCTTTGTCATATGTGGTTCCATCCTAGGAGAGTTTTGCGGGCCTCAGAGTCCACTTTACCCAGACGGAGTGGGCTCAGCTGGCCAAATGTGAGAAGGTGCGCTACAGCAACATGAAGAGGAACCACCTGTTCATGCTGTCCATAGGTAGTGATTACATTACATCACAGTAATACTTTTAAACCAGAGCTGTACTGAGCTTTCAAGACACTCTAAAGAGTCGTGTAGAGGTTTGTTTGCCTTAACATAGCGTTTCCAAAATCATTTTGATGGCATGTGGCACATGGGGCTGCGTGGGGGGGGAGGTGTTCTTGTCCAAACTTGCTTGATCATTTTTTTCACCTGTCTCTATTGGAGCTGGGCGAGTGTGCCATAGCCTGAAAGTTGTCGGTTCAATTCCCGGCTTCACTTAACCCCAAGTTGCTCCAGGGACAATGTAATGGCAATGAAATCCCTTGTAATATAGTTGACATATAGTTGACATATGTAAGCCACTTTGGATGTAAAATGTGTCTGCTAAATGTAATGTAATATTATCTCTCTCTCTCTCTCTCTCTCTCTCTCTCTCTCTCTCTCTCGCTCTCTCGCTCTCTCTGTTTCTTTCTTCCTCCTCAGGTCTGTCCTCTCCTCCTCCTGCCTTCATGCGACGGGGACGGAAGGGGGCATCGGCCAGACCACCCCCTCCTGATAGCAGCGACTCAGAGGAGGAGTGGACACCCAGTCTGGAGAGGAGGCCTCCAGGTCAACACACACACACACACACACACACACAGTCTGGAGAGGAGGCCTCCAGACGTCCATGATATTGTTGTGCTAATGTTTTAGTTTTGTTGTTGCCATCATGCCATGTTTGAAACAGCTGATTCTGTCCTCTCCAGCTCCTCGTGCCTTCAGAGCTCCTGTGAGACGCCCTCAGCCCTCCACTGCTGCCCTAACAGCTCAGGTGAACACTGAGGCCTCTCTGGACAAGCTAATAAATAAATATAGACGATAGATTAGAAATAGGAAAATCATTAAGGGGGGGGGGTGATGGTGATTAAGGGCATACACTTGCCTGCGTCTCTTTCCTTTGCCTGTGTTAGTTTGTTGTTTCTTCTCCATGATACAGCCAAGCAGTCAGATGACTTCACAACAGATCAGCAATTGCAACAATGCTTCTCAGACAGTCAAAAAAGGCAGTCAGACTTCTCAGCCAATCAGAAATACAAACCGCAGCTCTCAACCAATCAACAGCAGTGCGCAGTGTCCTCAGGCCTTAGAAGCAGATCCCACAGAACAGGCTATGGAGAAAGAGGAGGAAAAACAGGTCTCATACACATACACAAAACATACACATTCACTCACACACACTGGAGCTTCAGTACTGGAGGGCAGGACTGTATTAGCCTGGATACTAAACTCTGTGACTTCGCAGAGAGTCTGGCCTAGCTCCATTGGCAACGTTTATTTCCTGGTTGGTGAACGCTTGTCTGTAGTTTGAGATCATTGGAGTTCCTTTAAACCAATTACTAACGTTTGGTAATAACGTATGTTAACCAGAGGGGGGACAACGATGACGATAGGCTGGCAACATAAACGTAATCGCTCTCAGGAACGCACTCTGTTCGCTGGTTGGTTGGGCGTCCTGAAGCCGAAGTGAATGAGGGCGGATCAAGCCATTCCAGACGGAGTACTGTAGGGAAAATAAATTGAGCGAAAGTACATAGACAGGCGGGAGCCAGGCTGGGACTGTATATGCAGACCTGCAAACTTGTCGCTTTTCGGCGACAATCGCCGTTTTCTTGGTCAATTGGGTCATTCACGTGAATCGTGCAGAACCGGAGAGTTTTTATTTGGGGGGGGGGGGGGGGGGGGGGGGTGGTGAAGGCTGCCCTTAATCTTTATGTAACGCGGGCTAGAATTGCGAAACATTATTGGCTAATTCTTCTAATTGAATTCTCTGGGCCAATCGGAGTCTTAGCACTTGCTTCAGAATCTTGAACGCAGCGCCAAGTTGACGTTTGGATAAGACGCCTGGCTACCGCGCGAGTCATTTTTGTCAGGGACGACACCGCGTTCGGTTCACAAATATGAACGTAGAGGTAAAACGGCCCCTTCTAAGTGCATTTATTTTTTGGACCGAACACCGTGGAGTCCATTATCCCACTTATTCCACTGTTACCTGTTTTGTGTTAATTTCCTGGTATGATGTAAACGTTTAAACAGAGACGGTGTAACAATCTTTGGTTTAAATCGCTAAAAATATGTTGTCTTGTTAGTAGAACTAGGCTACTTCTTTCCACCACATATCAACTCATTTCTAAACTTGCAATACAAACTTCCGTTGCTAGTTCTAAATGGATGATTGCTATGGCCAAAAGCCAGTCAGTTCTATCTCTTTTCTATTAACCATTAGCTTTGAAACATCGCTATTTTAATTGCCCTATATGCCATCCAACTAGCTAAAATCAACCACCGTCATGTGCGACAATGTTATTCTGAACGTCTACAGCTTGGATGCAACGTGACCGTTCATTTAAACTTCACAACGAGTTTGCCAAATGAATAGGCTATTCCAGTGTGATAAGGCCAACAAATTGGATCTAGGTCATAGGTGTGCAAATAACGTTTAATGCACCCTCTGTAGAACGCAGGACGCGCATTGATTTGCATTGAGCTCAATGAGCATCAAACAGACTAATAGGCTAACTGGAAAAAACACCATGCAATATCTAGCTATGGTGAAGAAGAGTATGTGATGATGTGGGGCTATTTTAATTCCTAAGGCCAAGGGAACTTTATCAGGATGCATAGTATCCTGGATCCATGAAATAGCTGGCCTTTAAAAATAAAAACATAGGCATATAAAAAAAATCATCCTGCACCTATGGGAATTGACATAGGGGTCAAAACAGGCCTACGTACTGTATGCCCCCTGTATTTAAGTAAGAAAATGTATTTATTTACGATACATTCTTCATTTTTTGAAGAAAATCCTTGATTTTTACTCATTTTTTTAATTAAGGCATGAAGATGATTTTCTATTCCTCTTTTTAGTCAAGCATGGGTTCAAATACTCTCCCCTGTGTGTGTGTATGTGTGTGTGTGCTTGTGTTTACATCATACATGTGTTGTATATAATAATATATATAGTAATACATAACAAAACAAGCAGTTTATATCCCCCCCCCCACCCCCGCCGCACCGTCGGACACTGTCACCTTTTTTACGCTGAGGGGTTTGCAGGTCTGATATGGCAAAATAAGCAAACACACATCACTCAACACAATTGAGGCAAATTAATGGATGTGTTTTTTTCTTTAATGCTATGATAGTCAAAAAAGGAAGTTTGTTTGGTGCTGCTGTTTCTCAGGTCCCTGTTTACCCAGAGCAGGTTAGAGAGGGAGGCTGTGTGGAGACTGTGGATGGACAGGCAGGGACAGAGCAAGACCCTGCAGCAAAGAGAGCTGGTGAGAGGGTTTAGAGGACAGATCTACAGTTTACAGTTTGTATGAACAGCAAGGGCAAACAAGTTTGTGTGTGTGTGTGTCAGATTTGTCAAAAGGAGAGTGGTTAAAACAACAGCATAATAAGATGGGGAGTTACAGACGTGGAGGCAGTCTGCGGAACAGACCTAGATTGAGCTACACTGAGGAAGACGAGCCAAAGGATGAAGATTACCTGTGTGAGCCGACATTCTTTTTCAAGATCCTTTTTGATAGCCTGCCGTTCTGTGACGTATTTCACTGTAGTGTGTCTGTATACACACCATCATTCATTGCTCATATTTCAATATGTTAGTCCTATTCTTCTCTGCATTGACACCTATGTATTTGTACAGTCTGTATATTGCGCCGAGTACCTCTTGTCTCAAACCCAAGTTAGGGATGGGCGATAAGGCCTAAAATCTATATTGCGATATACATTGCAGCCTATTGCGATAACGATATATATTGCGATATAAAGATTATAATAAAACCATTTCAGAACAGTTTACGTATACGATAATGAAAGACCGATTTGGGGTTTTCATAAGCTGTAAGCCATAATCATCAAAATTGTAATACTTAAAGGCTTAAAATATCTCACTTTGCATGTAATGAGTCTAATAGCCAATTAGTTTCACCTTTTAAGTTGAATTACTGAGATAAATGAACTTTTGTAGCCTGGTTGTACCATACCCTCGTACTAATATCGTACAGTAACGGTGTAGGGAAATGAAAATTGAGCAGAAGCTTACGTATGGTTATGCCAGGCTAGAACTTTTGCACAATATTCTAATTTTCTTAGTTTATAGTCTACCTTGGAACACCAGAGTATAACATTATAAAAGAGAAAATACTACATTTCTGATATTCATGACAGCACACTTTGCATATTATAGCCATTCATAATACAACTCCACCTCTTTAATTCAGATGTCTCTGGATTAAGCCTTAAAAGACTGTAAACAAAGTAGCATATGGCTATCATATCGTCTAGGCTACTGGTTGGACTGTTCCGTTTCCAAACGTGTAGGACTATTTTGAAGGTTTCAAGGTAGGCTGATACTTTTTCTCCTTGGGACAGGCCCTTTTTAGTTCGAAAACACTACTGGTATTGAGACGATCAGTCAAATTGAATGCAATTGTTTAAATCAAATATGTGTAGCATGATGCTAACCGGATTTTACATTAACAATAATTAGCTAGTCGTCTTCTATGCGTCATTGCTTTCAAGATTGTGAATGTTTTATTTGGATTGTGCATGTCAAGGGGCGGGTGTCCATTGAGCGCGCATGACGGAGGGAGAGAGAGAGAGAGGAAGAGGGAGAAAAAGCGGGTCAAGGAAGGAGAGGGGGGTTTATTTCTATTCTTTGATTAAATTGCCCACCTAGCTTACAACTAAAACTTGCTAAAGAAATGGATACTTTCACCCGAGCAGCGTCAGGTGCACCACTGCGACTTAAAAATTTTTTCAGTTGCACCAGAGAGGGTTAAACCGGATCTTTTGGTTGCACTCTTAAAAAGTTTGGGAGCTGGAGCCCTGAATTTCGTCATCAACATGCATACCGCGATAGTGCAATATAACTGAAATCTCTATCACAGGCCAGTTTTATATCGTTTATACTGCCCATTACTAACCCAAGTGTACTTTATGATGGTGTAATGGTATGATGCTGCTCTTGTATACTTTATGATGGTGTAATGGTATGATGTTGCAATGGTGTCACATCAGGAGTGCAATAACCAATGTGTCAGGTACAGCAGCTCCTCAAAGGTTAATCTGCTCACTACTTCACCATCAGCCATGTTGAAATGTTATCACGCTATTCTGTTTTATAACGGAAGGATTTAGGTTGCATCACACTGTAAATGAATGACCTCAGATTTGTACCTTTTCTCTGCAGACTGCGAGGACTGCGAGTCTTTCTACATTGATGAGTGTGGGGTCCACGGCCCCCCAAACCTCATCCCTGACACCCCAGCTCCAGTAGGGGTCCCAGACCGAGCCAGGCTCACCCTGCCACCCGGCTTGGAGGTCAGAACATCCAACATCCCACATGCTGGTCTGGGGGTGTTCAACCAGGGCCAGGCGGTACCCACAGGGGCCCATTTTGGCCCCTATGAGGGGGAGGTGACCGACAAGGACGAGGCCATAGAGAGCGGATACTCCTGGGTGGTGAGTGAACTACGTTAAAAATTAGAGATGCACCGATTGCAAGTTTTTGGCCGATTCCGATTTCCGATTTTTCATCGAGTTTGACCGGCCGATACCGATTTTAGCCGATTCCGATTTAATTTCTTCTAACCACTTTACAGCACAAACAAAGAGTTATTTTCTAGCCTATATTTTTTTTAATACAACATGTTAGAAATGTAATCAACTTATCAATGGCTGGTAGAAAAATGTGAATAGACAGATTCTTCTTCAAGTCTTCTTCAGCTGCAGTAATCCCAGTGTGGGACATTCATTTCACACATGTAGAAATGCACTAGGAACACTATTTATTTTCTTCTCACATCCATATGCAATATCCAACTGTACATATCTTCAGAATACTGATAACTGAAGTTAGTGCAACATAGGCTGAGATGTTGGAAAATGACAACAAAAAAAAATAATTTTGAGAAGCCTTGAAACACAGCAAATGACTTACATTCTCAGTCCACACTCTTCTTTGAACTTTCGCGATTGCTTGCGGATACTAAGGAAGTGTCCATATTTGGATGGCATAACGTCATGCAGGAGCTTTCCAACGACACCACGCATGATATGTTTTGTATCACGGTCGCGGTAGTTTATGACACGTTAGAATGCTAACTTTTGGCGAATTTAGAAGAAATATACAGGCGTGATCAGACAAAAGGTAATGAAATAAACCTCTAAATGTGTAAATCGGACTTAGTTGTTGTAGTAGTGTGAAAGAATACATGATAAGTTGGCAAACCGAAGCAAAACTATGTTTATTCCTGCCGTGCTATGTCGCTGCTTATTGATAGCGCTTGTGGTTCAGCTGTGGGCACGCAATTAGCGGCAAGGACTGGCTTTGATGAGCGCTGTAACCTGAAGTGACAGCTTAGTATAGTAAATTCCACGCAATATGGCAAAGCACAGCGTTCGCTGCATAGAAAAACTCAGTATTAGCGCTTTATCCAGCCCTGACTGTTGGCCTAGCTTCATCAAACTTTGCAAACTCAGCTGTGTGAGTGTGATGTTGTTACAAGTACGTGCGAGTGCATTTGACCGGCATAAAATCGGCATGTCTCAGACTGACCGGCCGGTCGCCGGTCGTGGCCGATCACGTGAAAATCGGCCGATTCCAATCGGCGGCCGATCGATCGGTGCATCTCTATTAAAAATGAGAGGTCGGGTGGGGAGTGACACATTTGCATCTGTGCATCCTTTATCTTCCCCTTTCACATAATGAAGTCTGTTTCCTCTACAGTTTTTACAAAAACACAATATAGCCCCCAAAAACTAGCCCCACCTTTCTTCCTTCCAATTTGAGAATATCACATGGTCCATACATATTAAAACTGGTGACTGTTGAAATGTTCCCACAGATATACAAGAGTCGGCACACAGATGAGTACGTCGACGCCAAGAGAGAAACTCACTCCAACTGGATGAGGTTACGACCTCCTTTACCACTCCTAATGCTCTCACTTGTTGGTGTAGTCCTTTTATTTGTTGGTGTAGTCTGCTGTCCCATTCAAATACACATTCAGTGAATTGCATCTCAGTTTTCTAGCGTTCCGATGTGACAACATAAAACATTCCAGCCAACATGTTGCCTCAGGAGCACTGTCAAATCTGTCTCTGTTTTTCTGCAGTTCCCATTCTATTCTTCTGACGACATGTCAGTGATATAAACTATTTATTTCACCAACAGCTTTAGATACTGTGTTGTGTAACTGAAAATATCTCATTTGTCCATCAGGTATGTGAACTGTGCTCGTGATGGTGAGGAGCAGAACCTGGTGGCGTTTCAGTACAGAGGGGGGATTTTGTACCGCTGCTGCAAGCCAATGGTCCCAGGAGAGGAGCTGCTCGTCTGGTATGGAGAGGACTACGCCAGAGACCTGGGCATCAGCTTCGACTACCTGTGGGACATCAAGAGCAGCGGCCAAGGTAACAGCAGCAGCACAGTCAATGCAAACTGTTATTCACTGACAAACACAACGTATAGTTCACTAACTTTTAATGACCACTGTCACGAACACTCATACATGAAATGCACCATCAACATCCGTTCCTACACAAAAGTCCCTAGGTGTTCCCGTCACAATAAAAGTCCCTAGGTGATTTAATAGAAAATACAACATGTTATATTTCAGTTAACACAAACAACTTACCCTCATCTGCTGTGAACACAAAGAAGCTCATAAGTGCCATCTAGCCCTGCCTCGTCTACTGAGATCACAGCGCCCTGCTTACAACAGAGGGTTAGATGAGGTCACCACCATTGTACTCAGCTACTCTCATATTAGTGTTTCTGCGGGAGGTTTTTCCAGCAGCGGTACTGTTACGTGCTGGCAGTGGCTAGCCAAGCCATGCTAGGTGGGGTCTAAGATATCTTAGAAGGCAGCGAAAATCGAGCCTATGAGAGGCTCCATGAGGACAATACAATTTAGCTGTTGTGCTTTCACATTGTGCAAATAAATGTTATGATATGATATTACTGATCATGTGAAGATTTTGGCTGTGGCGCTCAAAACCTAGCAGTGGTGCTGCTCTGCTGTTGAATACATTGTAGGGGACACACTGCATTGGGCCCAGAATTTTACACTTAGCAAACATCTCAGCTTAACCTGTTGTGAAAGTATTTGAATGTAAATGTGATGTAAAGTGCTGGTTAATAAGCAGTTATATTCCACATACAACTGAAGAACATGAAACCCTGATGAGTATCCTGTGTCTGTAATAAGGTTATGTTATTGTTCGTAAATAAATTTGAAGATGTGTCCGTAAGGATTATTTGAGAGATTATTGAAATGATGTTTACGGTTTCATGTTTATGTTTACCTTTTTGTTTCTTTTTTGTTTTTATTTTTTCTCTTTCAGAGGTGGCAGCGTCTCAGGTGTTCTCCTGCTCCCTGTGTCCGTTCGCCTACACGGCTCAACTCTACCTGCACAAGCACATCAAGAGGTGCCACGTGGACGAGTACGTGCGCCTGCTGAGGTCTGGGGAGATCCGATCAGAGACACTGGCACCCTCCACAATCAGCGGCAGCAACCACAACACACAACACAACTCAGCAACCAGTGAAGTTTCACATCCCCATTCAAAACAGAAAGGACCAATTGACCAGAGAGGTCACCCCTGCGCTCAGTGTGGCAAGAGCTTCACTACAGAGGGAAATCTCAAACGACACCAGCGCACTCACACAGGAGAGAGGCCGTACCACTGCACTCAGTGTGGCAAGAGCTTTACACAAGAGGGACATCTCAAACTACACCAGCGCACTCACACAGGAGAGAGGCCGTACCACTGCACTCAGTGTGGCAAGAGCTTCACTACAGAGGGAGATCTCAAACGACACCAGCGCACTCACACAGGAGAGAGGCCGTACCACTGCACTCAGTGTGGCAAGAGCTTCACTAAAGGGAGTAATTTCAAACAACACCAGCGCACTCACACAGGAGAGAGGCCGTACCACTGCACTCAGTGTGGCCAGAGCTTCACACGAGACGGAAGTCTCAAACGACACCAGCGCACTCACACAGGAGAGAGGCCGTACCACTGCACTCAGTGTGGCAAGAGCTTCACTACAGAGGCACATCTCAAACGACACCAGCGCACTCACACAGGAGAGAGGCCGTACCACTGCACTCAGTGTGGCAAGAGCTTCACTTGTTCAAGGTCATTAAAGACACATCAGTGCACTCACTGGAAAGAGCATTAACTTTACTCTTGGTTAAACAAGATGTTTTTTGAGAAAAAACGTCTTATTTCCAGAAAGAACAGTACCAGCATTACCAACGGTAATGATAACAAATGATTTATTTTTTCCAATTATTTTCTTAGTTTGAGAACATACACAGTTTTAAAGAATTTGAACTCCAGTATACTTCTATATATTCTGTTATGGCTTCATATGACCAACAGTCTTGAATGTTTTTTTAATTGTTTTTAATGCTGAAAGATAATTATGTTTTAAGGGCATGTGAATACATTGTGTGTACAGTATGTTGTGTATGTATTGAAAATCTATATTAATGAATTGTATTTAATGTTTTTAGTCTACATGAAGGAATTCCATGTACATTTTGGTGATATACGTAAACACCAAGGCGATCAAATCTCACAGGAAAGCAGGGATAGTATAGCTTTATTATTGATTCACATTGCATGTATACGGAGGTCTATAGTAACCCATTAGCAAACAAGCAGAACTGCGGACAATTATACTTAACGTTCCCTTCATGTAAAATGTACAGAGCTGGCATTGGGGGAGTTCCTGATCTGTTCAAAGTCTTAAATTGTACATCAATTATTATTGTAATGAATAAAGAATAAAAGATGTCTTAGATGTGTCTCACTAATCATAACACATTGTACACAACTTACATAAACACAAACAAATAGCAGTCAAGTGGGGGCAGCCGTGGTGTACTGGTTAGCGCATCGGGCTTGTAACCGGAGGGTTGCCGGTTCGATCCCCGACCAGTCCACCACGGCTGAAGTGCCCTTGAGCAAGGCACCTAACCCCTCACTGCTCCCCGAGCGCCGCTGGTTGGGCAGGCAGCTCACTGCTCTGGATTGTGTGATTCACCTCACTGTGTGTTCACTGTGTGCTGTGTGTTCACTAATTCGGTTAAATTGGGTTAAATGCAGAGAACTGAATTTCCCTCACGGGATCAAAAAAAGTATATATTCTATTCTAAGAGCAACACCTGAGAAGTCGGGATGGATGGATTAGCTGCCTTCATAGTCAGTGGCACCTGTTGCAGTAATATCTGAAACAAAATCTCTAAAATCTGATATGTTTACTTTGGAAATAACTGATTCTAGTAACATGCAAAAAGTGGTAGCTACTGCATGCCGAGTTCTAGTGCTATTGCTGTGTTCAGAGGGTTGTCTCGCTCCACCAACACCATTAGAAATGTGCTGGTCTGGTCTGTGCTGTGTTGAACACCTTGACTCTGGGGCTGGTGGCCTGTCTGTTAATCCCAACACTGGCGCCGTCTACCTGCGTCGTTCTTCCATTTTTTTAAACTATCAGAGGCATGGACTACAGAGTGGAAGACCACCAAATACAGGAACTGCCTGGCTGCTGGATGGACACTTGTCACTGCAAACTGCACACACACACACACGCACACCTCAGACTGTGGTCCCCTTCTTCACGGTTTAAATAATGTTCCGCTGGTGTGGGAATTACTCCCTCCTACACGCCTACAGGAATTATTCTCACCAGCAATTATATGAACCCACCTATAGGAATTATACTCATTTGTAGGAATTCTACTCACAAATCTACAGGAATTCTACTCACCCATAGAAATGATACTCACACACCATGTAGGCTGCTACTGTGTAGTCCTCAGGTCTATCATGTGAAGGGCACACACTCCTGTGAAAATAATCTGCTGATGTCCACACAGACGCTCTTCAGGTGGTCGGCGATCAGCAGAGTTCATCTGTGAGATCCCAGAAAGAGCCGGTTGGGATCCAGTACATCTGTTTCCACTGCGGTGTTCTAAATGTCCTCTTCATCAACTCGTAACATTTTATAAATAGTTGTTTTATAAGACAGTTGTCGGGTTGTTATGATACAGAGCGGGTGCTAATGTTAGTGCTGCTAGTGCTGCTGGTGTTTGATCTTCAGATGGGCGTCCACAGCCGTTAGTACTGTGCATTAGTACTGTACACTACTTACATGGCACTGTTGGAACAGGTCTTGGTGAAGTATTTCTACACACACACACAACACACATACACTGAAGTATTTCTATACATGCACACACACAGTGAAGTATTTCTACACACACACAGACACAGTGAAGTATTTCTATACATACACACACACACAGTGAAGTATTTCTACACACACAGTTAAGTATTATTTCTATACACACACATACATGGTTACGTATTTCTATACATACACACACACACAGTGAAGTATTTCTACACACACACACACACAGTGAAGTATTTCTATAGATGCACACACACACATACAGTGAAGTATTTCTATACATACAGTACACATACACACACACACACACACAGTGAAGTATTTCTATACATGCACACACACACACACAGTTAAGTATTTCTATACACACAGACGGTTAAGTATTTCTACACATAGACACACACACACACACACACACACAAGTTTCATCACCAGACACACAGACACACATCTTACACACACGGAATCAAACAGGTATCAACACGCTAAGGGGTTACAGAGCTGCAAAACACACACACTCTGACTGGGAGATAGAAACACACATACTGTACACACACACACACACACTGTATGTATTTCATTTGGTTTTGTGTTGCCATGGTGGAAAGTCTTGTATTGTTTTTCCTCAGGTGACGGCGCTGCACAGGTATCTCTTGAAGGCTGTGTGTCCTCATGGCGGTGGAGAGAGAGTGCTTCATCTTCATCAGAAAGTGTGTGACGCTAAAAGCCAGAGAGACCAAGACACTTGACACACAAAGCCAGACCAAACAGCTGGGTGGGAAGACTACATTTAATCAGTAACGGCTCCGTGTGAAACGCAGGGAGGACGTGGAGTGGGTGAGTCTGGATGGAATGAGAGAACAGAGGTGCGTTCAAATTCCCAAACATAGGCGAGAACAGAGGTGCGTTCAAATTCACAAATATACTGTAGGCGAGCGTTTGCAAACAGTTAGCCTCGAGTTTTCGGCGAACGTTTGCAAACAATCGCAAACAGTCTGAGAAGGTTCTCCACGAACATACAGTGGAACTGGACGAAGACAACAATGCAATTACCGTTAGAATTGAACGTTAACACCAACTCGTTCAAATTGAACTGAAAACATGTTCACGGTGATTGTTCGCCACGGTTTGGCAAATTTGAGTGCACCTCAGGAGACGAACAGGAAAGGAGTTTTGGCACATACCACCCCAGAACTCATAGAAAATGAAAGCGCATGGAAACATATTTACAGAGTTTTTATGTTTTTACACGCTCGATACACAACTACATCTCTCTGACTTCTTCAACCTTCCAGAGAGAGTTCACATCAATCATCCTGGACACTCTTCTGTCCGCTTATGTGCAGCTATGCCGGTCCAACGGGACATGTTTTTAGTCCAGGTGTGACGTTCCACAGGTATGGCATTCCACTTTCATTGTGATGTCATAATGGTTCTTTAGAGCCCTCATGTCAAAAGCGCCTGTGAGCAGAGTTTCAAAACCGCCACAAGGAGTCTTCATTCATTCCACGAGACCTCGGAGTAGCGCTGCATGGAGGCCCATCTCCTGCCACTCCTGAGTCCAGCAACACCGCACTTACACAAGGCAGCCATCTTGGACAGATGTCCGTGTGTGTCTAAGCTCAGCTGTAGCTCACTGTGTTGGTTTAGACCTTATTGATAATCCCACGAGCTCCGGGAGAACAGCGGAGAACACTGCAGCCAGACGAGTGTGGGAGTCCAGTTCACCCCAGAAAACACCTCGTCCATAAATGTAGAAAACGGGAGAGAAAACTTGTCAGGGTTAAGCCCAGTCATGTCTCTGTACACACACACACACTAATAAGCCCAGTCATGTCTCTGTACACACACACACTCATAAGCCCAGTCGCGTCTCTGTACACACACACACACACACACACACACACACACACACACACACATAAGCCCAGTCGTATCTCTGTACTCACACACACACACACACACACACACACACACACACACACACACTCACACACTCATAAGCCCAGTCGTGTCTCTGTACACACACACACACACACACACACAAGCCCAGTCATATCTCTGTACACACACACACACACACACACACACACACACACTGTACAGTACAAACACACACACACACACATAAGCCCAGTCGTATCTCCATGCTAATGGAGGCCCACAGAGACACCTCATTGGACAGCTGCACTTCTGGAGATGAGCTGTCACAGGTCAGGGCCCACCCACTCACAATCAGCTGCTACTGACATGAAGTATATGTGTGTGTGTGTGTGTGTGTGTGTGTGTGTGTGTGTGTTTGTCTACATGTGTGTGTCTGTATACCTGTGTGTGTGTGCGTGTGTGTGTGTGAGTGTGAGTGTGAGTGTGTGTGTCTGTGTGTGTCTGTGCGTGTGCATGTAGTGTGTGTGTGTGTGTGTGTGTGTGTGTGTGCGCGCGCGTGTGTGCATGTGTGTGCCTGTGTGTGTGTGTGTGTGTGCGCATGTGTGCGTGAGTGTGTGTGTGTGTGTGTGTGTGTGTGAGTGTGTGTGTGTGTGTGTCTGTGTGTGTCTGTGCGTGTGCATGTAGTGTGTGTGTGTGTGTGTGTCTGTGTGTGTGTGTGCATCACGGGATTTGAGTTTTCTAACTCGGAATTTAAGATATGTACACAGTCTTGTACCTTTCGCTTTTTTTACATTTTCTGTTCATTTTTTCACTCGAAATTATAAGTTATATGCTTATGAGTCACATCGTAGCTGGTTAGCCTAAGGCAGGCCTATTCAACTAGCGGCCCGCGGGCCAGATGTGGCCCGCTTCAAATTTCCTGTGGCCCGCGTGTCTCGTCATGAGAATGAACTCGCTTTGACGGGTGTGCATATCTTCATATGATTGGCGAGTAGCGCACTGTCGGCCCGCCCCTATTGGCCAGACTAATTCTTCCAGTTATCTTCACTCAGAGAACACAGCACATCACTACACAAACTGACATTTCCAAATGTGTAACTAGTTTTAAATGTTATCATTAAATGTTGATTAAATTACGATTTCTTACCGCCAAAGATTCTAAACCTCGAGCGTGCGCAAATCAAAAATGTTACAATCATACCCGGTCTCCGTTCCTCCGAGCCCTCGGGAAAGTTAGTGAAGGAGCTGTGGTTTGTAGAGAATTGCCTCTTGACTTTATATTCCTTCTTTACAGCGATGGATTCGTTGCACAATAAACATGAAAGTCTCGTACTTGTTGCAGAGGGTAAAATGAACGATTCTCGTTGTCAATTAGACGTTTCTTTAGACAGAGCCATCTTCACTCCACTCGTGGGAATGCTATTGTTTGTGATTTGCGCAGGCTCGAAGTTTAGAAACTTTGGCGGTAAGACATCGTGAAATAGATAAACAGAGGCAGAGCTGGCATTACTTTTTCTTTACATTCAATGCTAAGTATATTTGAGAGATTGGCGCTGTAGGCTACTGTGTGTGTTTGAAACACTTATGAGCCTAATTATCTTGAAGTAGGCCAGTTAAATCAACACTGCAATTTTTCCCACTGATGCATGATATGGCAGCTATCAGACATCAGGTATGAAATACTATGGTTAGCCTGGGTGTTTTCAAATACTTCTATAGTTTGTGTGGCAGCCTATCACCTGTCTGAGAAGATTTTTTTATGGATATGGATAATAGGCTATGTTCTTAGTTTCTATGCCAGTGTATAAAATTCAATTGAATTGAACTGAATTTTACTCTGATTTTATCAAATATTGTTGGATACAATTATTTTGCGGCGTCTTATTTTATGCGGCCCCTGAAAACCCAGTGATTTTTCCATTCGGCCCTCTTGGTACTGAAGTTGAATAGCCCTGGCCTAAGGCATGGTCTAAAACTCTTTATATCCGGATTTTTCCAGAAGTCAATGGGAGAAATGAATGAGAAATTTACTTCCGGACAAGCACCGCTCTCGGAGGAGGGGCGGGACTTTGGAGCTCGTTTGCGCTGCACATGCATTCATTCATTCCCAGAATCGTTGCCTTCAACAGCTTCATTGCAAAGGTCATTGAACAGGTTGGTGAGGTTGAAATTGTATTTTTTTTTTACTTTGTTTGTTTACTATGGTTTAACCCAAATGCTTACAATGTCGAGTCAACCGTTAACTAACTTTGCCTGGGCATTAGTTGATCTTTTAAACGTTAAAAGTCGGAGAGAAGACGAGCTAGCTGCTAGCAGCTTTATGTCCCCTGGTCCGAATTTGGTGGTGTTAGCCTCATACTATCAGACTTTGAAGTAGATGAGTTTTTATATAAAAGTTCTGTTGCCATGTTTTTGCGCTGAAGTTATAGCAAACTTGAACAGAGTAGCGTTAACTTACGTTAGAGTTTTCAACTGAAACTTTCTTCTTCTGCGGGTTTAGAATGCTGCTAGTTTTCTGAGGAGAAAGTGCAAACATGAATGCTAGCTGTAGAGCGTTCGTTAGACACGCTTAGCGCTAGCCGCTATGTCTAAGAAAGTGTCCATACGATTTTTCGAAACGAAGTAACAGTCAACATCCATCCCTGAAGTAATATTTGAACACATGACAATATTTCATATTATACTGTTTAGAGAAGGCATTTGACAAAGTTGACGTCACGGACACTTTGATAGCATTTGTGGCTCTCAGTTTAGGCGTTAGGGAATTCTTAAAACGTATATTATTATATAACCTTTACTTAGTTTTGTCGTATAATTGTGCCCATATTGTACTATTTAATGATTTTATTTTTCTCACCAGCTTTTCACTTATGACAGCAGTTTGCGAGACATACATTCAAACATGAGTTCTTCATCTGATGAGGTAGATTAAAGCAGTCTTGATGAGCAAGTTTGTGTCATTCATCTCTTTCTGCAATCATGCACTCAGTCACTCTCAAGTCAAGTGTACTTATAGAGCACATTTCGGTACTTTGGGGTTAACTGTAACCATTTTTGAGGCCGTTTAAAACGTGCATCAAATCACACAATTTGTTCGTTTTGGGTGTCGTAGCGTGTAATAAAGGTCGTCAACAATCAAATTGACTACTTTTAAAATTAATTTGAAGAGTTTAAGAGGAGAGTTTTTGGTTTTCTTCTAGCTTGGGTAAGCTGCAGGAGGATAGAATTTAGCAATTGCTGCCAACATAGGCTAGCCTACTGTCAAAAACATCCTTGTGTGCGGATGACGGTCTGATTCAAGCAGGAGGGTAGAATTTGGCGAATTTGGCGGCAGCTGCTGCCAAAATACTGTGGGGGAAAAACATCCTTGCGGTTTTGACACCACATAATAAACTCAACAAGGTAGCCCAGGTGCTGGCGAGCCGTACCTCTGCGGACCTGGTTTCTCCACACTATACTTTTGCCCCGGCCGCAATCGCTGCCAATCCTTCTTCTCCTCCTCTTCAGATGAAGAAATAAAAAAGAACGAGTCGATTTGACAATTACAACTTTTCTTACAATCCCTCCAACAGGCCACCGCCAACAAGACAGGCTCAGCAGCCTCATACAACTAGCCTACTGTGTTGCTACGGGACCCGACGTCAGCGGATAGGCTACTATGAGCGCGATTGGCAAGACAACTAGAAATTCTTCTTTTAAACTCTTAAAACGAATGAAAAAAGTAGTCAGTTTGATCGTCGACAACCTTTATTACAACCCACGACACCCAAAACGACCACATTGTGTGATTTGGTGCGTTTTCAACAGCCTCAGAAAATGGTTACAGTTAACCCCAAAGTACCCACATTTCATACATAGAGGTCATTCAATGTGCTTCACATAAACAAAAACAAACAGTAAAAACATATTTGTCACACACACACACACACAGCAGTCTCTGCTGCTTTTCTCTGTGTCATATGTGGTTTCATCCTAGGAGAGTTTTGAGGGCCTCAGAGTCCACTTTACCCAGACGGAGTGGGCTCAGCTGGCCAAATGTGAGAAGGTGCGCTACAGCAACATGAAGAGGAACCACCTGTTCATGCTGTCCATAGGTAGTGATTACATTACATCACAGTAGTAATTTTAAACCAGAGCTGTGCTGAGCTTTGAAGGCACTCTAAAGAGTTGTGTAGAGGTTTGTTTGCCTTAGCATAGCGTTTCCAGAATCATTTTGATGTCATGTGGCACATGGGGCTGCGTGGGGGGGAGGTGTTCTTGTCCAAACTTGCTTGATCATTTTTTTCACCTGTCTCTATTGGAGCTGGGCGAGTGTGCCATAGCCTGAAAGTTGTCGGTTCAATTCCCGGCTTCACTTAGGGACAATGTAATGGCAATGTAATCCCTTGTCATATAGTTGACATATGTAAGCCACTTTGGATGATAAATGTGTCTGCTAAATGTAATGTAATATTACATCTCTCTCTCTCTCTCTCTCTCTCTCTCTCTCTCTCTCTCTTTCTTTCTCTCGCTCTCCCTCTCTCCCTGTTTCTTTCTTCCTCCTCAGGTCTGTCCTCTCCTCCTCCTGCCTTCATGCGACGGGGCCGGAAGGGGGCATCGGCCAGACCACCCCCTCCTGACAGCAGCGACTCAGAGGAGGAGTGGACGCCCAGTCTGGAGAGGAGGCCTCCAGGTCAGCTTACAGCATGAACAACACACACACACACACACACACACACACACACACACACACACACACACACACACACACACACACACACAGTCTGGAGAGGAGGCCTCCAGACGTCCATGATATTTTTGTGCTCGTGTTTTATTTTTGTTGTTGCCATCATGCCATGTTTGAAACTGCTGATTCTGTCCTCTCCAGCTCCTCGTGCCTTCAGAGCTCCTGTGAGACGCGCTCAGCCCTCCACTGCTGCCCTAACAGCTCAGGTGAACACCGCGGCCTCTCTGGACAAGCTAATAAATAAATATAGACGATAGATTAGAAATAGGAAAATCATAAATTTGCCTGTGTTAGTTTGTTGTTTCTTCTCCATGATACAGCCAAGCAGCCAGACGACTTCACAACAGATCAGCAATTGCAGCAATGCTACTCAGACAGTCAAAAAAGGCAGTCAGACTTCTCAGCCAATCAGAAATAGAAACCGCAGCTCTCAACCGATCAACAGCAGTGTGCAGTGTCCTCAGGCCTTAGAAGCAGATCCCACAGAACAGGCTATGGAGAAAGAGGGGGAAAAACAGGTCTCATACACATACACATACACAAAACATACACATTCACTCACACACACTGGAGCTTCAGTCCTGGAGGGCAGGACTGTATTAGCCTGGATACCAAACTCTGTGACTTCGCAGAGAGTCTGGCCTAGCTCCATTGGCAAACGTTTATTTCCTGGTTGGTGAACGCTTGTCTGTAGTTTGAAATCATTGTGGAGTTCCTTTAAACCAATTACTAACGTTTGGTAAATGACGTATGTTAACCAGAGGGAGGACAACGATAACGATAGGCTGGCAACATAAACGTAATCGCTCTCAGGAACGCCCTCTGTTCGCTGGTTGGTCGGAGGTGCTGAAGCCTGAAGTAAATGAGGGCGGATCAAGCCAATCCAGACAGAGTACTGTAGGGAAAATAAATTGAGCGAAAGTACGTAGACAGGCGGGAGCCAGGCTGGGACTGTATATGGCAAAATAAGCAAACACACATCGCTCAACACAATTGAGGCAAATTAATGGATGTGTTTTTTTCTTTAATGCTATGATAGTCAAAAAAGGAAGTTTGTTTGGTGCTGCTGTTTCTCAGGTCCCTGTTTACCCAGACCAGGTTAGAGAGGGAGGCTGTGTGGAGACTGTGGATGGACAGGCAGGGACAGAGCAAGACCCTGCAGCAAAGAGAGCTGGTGAGAGGGTTTAGAGGACAGATTTACAGTTTACAGTTTGTATGACCAGTAAGGGCAAACAAGTGTGTGTGTGTGTCAGATTTGTCAAAAGGAGAGTGGTTAAAACAACAGCATAATAAGATGGGGAGTTACAGACGTGGAGGCAGTCTGCGGAACAGACCCAGATTGAGCTACACTGAGGAAGACGAGCCAAAGGATGAAGATTACCTGTGTGAGCCGACATTCTTTTTCAAGATCCTTTTTGATAGCCTACTGTTCCGTGACGTATTTCACTGTATGGTGTCTGTATACACACCAGATAGATAGATAGATGATAGATAGATAGATACTTTATTGATCCCCAAGGGGAAATGCAAGACACCATCATTCATTTCTGATATTTCAATATGTTCATCCTATTCTTCTCTGCATTGACACCTATGTATTTGTACAGCCTGTATATTGTGCCGAGTACCTCTTGTCTCAAACTCAAGTGTATACTTTATGATGGTGTAATTATGACGCTGCTCTTGTCTCAAACTCAAGTGTACTTTATGATGGTGTAATGGTATGATGCTGCTCTTGTCTCAAACTCAAGTGTACTTTATGATGGTGTAATGGTATGATGCTGCTCTTGTCTCAAACTCAAGTGTACTTTATGATGGTGTAATGATAGTGTATGATGCTGCTCTTGTCTCAAACTCAAGTGTACTTTATGATGGTGTAATGATAGTGTATGATGCTGCAATGGCGTCACATCAGGAGTGCAATAACCAATGTGTCAGGTACAGCAGCTCCTCAAAGGTTGATCGGCTCACTACTTCACCATTTTCAGCCATGTTGAAATGTTTTCACACTATTCTGTTTTATGACGGAAGGGTTTAGGTTGCATCACGCTGTAAATGAATGACCTCAGATTTGTACTTTTCTCTGCAGACTGCGAGGACTGCGAGTCTTTCTACATTGATGAGTGTGGGGTCCACGGCCCCCCAAACCTCATCCCTGACACCCCAGCTCCAGTAGGGGTCCCAGACCGAGCCAGGCTCACCCTGCCACCCGGCTTGGAGGTCAGAACATCCAACATCCCACATGCTGGTCTGGGGGTGTTCAACCAGGGCCAGGCGGTACCCACAGGGGCCCATTTTGGCCCCTATGAGGGGGAGGTGACCGACAAGGACGAGGCCATAGAGAGCGGATACTCCTGGGTGGTGAGTGAACTACGTTAAATATTAGAGGTCGGGTGGGGAGTGACACATTTGCATCTGTGCATCCTTTATCTTCCCCTTTCACATAATGAAGTCTGTTTCCTCTACAGTTTTTACAAAAACACAATATAGCCTCCAAATATAGCCCCACCTTTCTTCCTTCCAATTTGAGAATATCACATGGTCCATACATATTAAAACTGGTGACTGTTGAAATGTTCCCACAGATATACAAGAGTCGGCACACAGATGAGTACGTCGACGCCAAGAGAGAAACTCACTCCAACTGGATGAGGTTACGCCCTCCTTTACTACTCCTAATGCTCTCACTTGCTGGTGTAGTCTGCTGTCCTATTCAAATACACGTTCAGTGAATTGCATCGCAGTTTTCTAGCGTTCCGATGTGACGACACAAAACATTCCAGCCAACATGTTGCCTCAGGAGCACTGTCAAATCTGTGTCTGTTTTTCTGCAGTTCACATTCTATTCTTCTGATGATATGTCAGTGATATAGGCTATGTATTTCACCAACAGCTTTAGATACTGTGTTGTGTAACTGAAAATATCTCATTTGTCCATCAGGTATGTGAACTGTGCTCGTGATGGTGAGGAGCAGAACCTGGTGGCGTTTCAGTACAGAGGGGGGATTTTGTACCGCTGCTGCAAGCCCATCGTCCCAGGAGAGGAGCTGCTCGTCTGGTATGGAGAGGACTACGCCAGAGACCTGGGCATCAGCTTCGACTACCTGTGGGACATCAAGAGCAGTGGCAAAGGTACCAGCAGCAGCAGCACAGTCACTGCAAACAAACAACAAAGCTCATAAATGCCATCTTGCCCCGCCTCGTCTAATGAGATCACAGCACCCTGCTTACAACAGAGGGTTAGATGAGGTCACCACCACTGCACTCAGCTACTCTCATATCAGTGTTTCCCCAGGAGGTTTTTCCAGCAGCGGTACTGTTACATGCTGGCAGTGGCTAGCCAAGCCATGCTAGGTGGGGTCTAAGATATCTTAGAAGGCAGCGAAAATCTTTTTTCTTTTTTTTCGGTTTCGGCACTTGTTGCCTGGCTCTCTAGTTGGATATCTTAGAAGGCAGAAGTTTTTTCTGTTTCAAACAGAGCCTATGAGAGGCTCCATGAGGACAATATAATTTAGCTGTTGTGCTTTCACAGTGTGCAAATAAATGTTATGATATGATATTATTGATCATGTGAAGATTTTGGCTGTGGCGCTCAAAATCTAGCAGTGGTGCTGCTCTGCTGTTGAATACATTGTAGGGGACACACTGCATTGGGCCCAGAATTTTACACTTAGCAAACATCTCAGCTTAACCTGTTGTGAAAGTATTTGAATGTAAATGTGATGTAAAGTGCTGGTTAATGAGCAGTTACAGTATATTCCACATACTGTACAACTGAAGAACATGAAACCCTGATGAGTATCCTGTGTCTGTAATAAGATTATGTTATTGCTCGTAAATATATTTGAAGATGTGTCCGTAAGGATTATTTGAGAGATTATTGAAATGATGTTTACGGTTTCATGTTGATGTTTACATTTTTGTTTGTTTTTTGTTTGTTTTTGTTTTCTCTTTCAGAGGTGGCAGCGTCTCAGGTGTTCTCCTGCTCCCTGTGTCCGTTCGCCTACACGGCTCAACTCTACCTGCACAAGCACATCAGGAGGTGCCACGTGGACGAGTATGTGCGCCTGCTGAGGTCTGGGGAGATCAGATCAGAGACACTGGCACCCTCCACAATCAGCGTTAGCAACCACAACCACAACACACAACACAACTCAGCAACCAGTAAGGTCACACATCCCCATTCAAAACAGAGAGGACCAATTGACCAGAGAGGTCACCACTGCACTCAGTGTGGCAAGAGCTTCACTACAGAGAGAGATCTCAAAGTACACCAGCGCACTCACACAGGAGAGAGGCCGTACCACTGCACTCAGTGTGGCAAGAGCTTCACACGAGAGGAAAGTCTTAAACGACACCAGCGCACTCACACAGGAGAGAGGCCGTACCACTGCACTCAGTGTGGCAAGAGCTTCACTCTAGAGCATCATCTCAAACTACACCAGCGCACTCACACAGGAGAGAGGCCGTACCACTGCACTCGGTGTGGCAAGAGCTTCACAGATGGGGGAAATTTAAAAAAACACCAGCGCACTCACACAGGAGAGAGGCCGTACCACTGCACTCAGTGTGGCAAGAGCTTCACTACAGAGGGAAGTCTCAAAGAACACCAGCGCACTCACACAGGAGAGAGGCCGTACCACTGCACTCAGTGTGGCAAGAGCTTCACTACAGAGGGAAGTCTCAAACGACACCAGCGCACTCACACAGGAGAGAGGCCGTACCACTGCACTCAGTGTGGCAAGAGCTTCACTACAGAGGGAAATCTCAAACGACACCAGCGCACTCACACAGGAGAGAGGCCGTACCACTGCACTCAGTGTGGCAAGAGCTTCACACAAGAGGGAGATCTCAAAGTACACCAGCGCACTCACACAGGAGAGAGGCCGTACCACTGCACTCAGTGTGGCAAGAGCTTCACTACAGAGGGAAGTCTCAAACGACACCAGCGCACTCACACAGGAGAGAGGCCGTACCACTGCACTCAGTGTGGCAAGAGCTTCAGTTATGGGGGACATCTCAAAACACACCAGCGCACTCACACAGGAGAGAGGCCGTACCACTGCACTCAGTGTGGCAAGAGCTTCACTTGTTCAAGGTCATTAAAGACACATCAGTGCACTCACTGGAAAGAACATTAACTTTATTCCTGGTTAAACAAGATGTTTTTTGAGAAAAAACGTATCTTGTCCAGAAAGAACAGTACCAGCATTAACAACGTTAATGATAACAAATTATTAATTTTTCCAAATTATTTTCTTAGTTTGAGAACATACACAGTTTAAAAGAATTTGAACTCCAGTATACTTATATATATTATATATATTTGTATTGTTTTTAATGCTGAAAGAGAATTATGTTTTAAGGGCATGTGAATACATTGTGTGTACAGTATGTTGTGTATGTATTGAAAATCTATATTAATGAATTGTATTTAATGTTTTTAGTCTACATGAAGGAATTCCATGTACATTTTGGTGATATACGTGAACACCAAGGCGATCAAATCTCACAGGAAAGCAGGGATAGTATAGCTTTATTATTGATTCACATTGCATGTATACGGAAGTCTATAGTAACCCATTAGCAAACAAGCAGAACTGTGGACAGTTAAACTTAACGTTCCCTTAGCGTTCCCTTAGCGTTCCCTTCATGTAAAGTTTACAGAGCTGGCATTGGGGGAGTTCCTGATTAGACAACTCCAGGCTACAGTATGTAGCTCTAGCGATGAGCTGTCTGAATGGAAATGAATGAATGAATGTGCGTAGTAACTGTTTGTAAGTCTTAAATTGTACATCAATTATTATTGTAATGAATAAAGAATAAAGGATGTCTTAGATGTGTCTCATTAATCATAACACATTGTACACAACTTACATAAACACAAACAAATAGCAGTCAAGTGCAACACCTGATAAGTCGGGATGGATGGATTAGCTGCCTTCATAGTCAGTGGCACCTGTTGCAGTAATATCTGAAACAAAATCTCTAAAATCTGATGTGTTTACTGGAAATAACTGATTCTGGTAACATGCAAAAACTGGTAGCTACTGCATGCCGAGTTCTAGTGCTGTTGCTGTGTTCAGAGGGTTGTCTCGCTCCACCAACACCACTAGAAATGTGCTGGTCTGGTCTGTTGTGTTGAACACCTTGACTCTGGGGCTGGTGGCCTGTCTGTTAATCCCAACACTGGCGCCGTCTACCTGCGTCGTTCTTCCATTTTCTAAAGCCATCACAGAGGCATGGACTACAGAGTGGAAGACCACCACATACAGGAACTGCCTGGCTGCTTTAGCTGCTGCGGTAAAAAAACAATTGTTTACAGGAACTGCACAAAGGTAATGAGCTGGATGGACACTTATCACTGCAAACTGCACACACACACACACATATCTCAGACTGTGGTCCCCTTCTTCACAGTTTAGGCATGTTCTGCTGGTGTCTTACACACCTACAGGAATTATTCTCACCAGCAATTATATTAACCCACCTTTATAGGAATTATACTCATTTGTAGGAATTATACTCACAAATCTACAGGAATTCTACTCACCCATAGTAATGATACTCACACACCATGTAGGCTGCTACTGTGTAGTCCTCAAAGGTCTATCATGTGAAGGGCACACAATCCTGTGAAAATAATCTGCCGATGTCCACACAGACGCTCTTCAGGTGGTGGGCGATCAGCAGAGTTCATCTGTGAGATCCCAGAAAGAGCCGGTTGGGATCCACTACATCTGTTTCCATTCCGGTGTTCTAAATGTCTTCTTCATCAACTCATAACATTTTATAAATAGTTGTTTTATAAGACAGTTGTGGAGTTGTTATGATACAGAGCGGGTGCTAACACTAGTGCTGCTAGTGCTGCTGGTGTCTGATCTTCAGATGGGCATCCACAGCCGCTAGTACTGTGCATTAGTACTGTACTGTACACTAGCCTACTTACATGGCACTGTTGGAACAGGTCTTGGTGAAGTATTTCTACACACACACACAACACACATACACTGAAGTATTTCTATACATGCACACACACAGTGAAGTATTTCTACACACACACAGACACAGTGAAGTATTTCTATACATACACACACACACACACACACAGTGAAGTATTTCTACACACACAGTTAAGTATTATTTCTATACACACACATACATGGTTACGTATTTCTATACATACACACACACACAGTGAAGTATTTCTACACACACACACAGTGAAGTATTTCTATAGATGCACACACACACACACACACACACATACAGTGAAGTATTTCTATACATACAGTACACACACACACACACACACAGTGAAGTATTTCTATACATGCACACACACACACACAGTTAAGTATTTCTATACACACACACGGTTAAGTATTTCTACACATAGACACACACACACACACACACACACAAGTTTCATCACCAGACACACATCTTACACACACAGAATCAAACAGGTATCAACACGCTAAGGGGTTACAGAGCTGCAAAACACACACACTCTGACTGGGAGATAGAAACACACATACTGTACACACACACACACACACTGTATGTATTTCATTTGGTTTTGTGTTGCCATGGTGACAAGTCTTGTATTGTTTTTCCTCAGGTGACGGCGCTGCACAGGTCTCTCTTAAAGGCTGTGTGTCCTCATGGCGGTGGAGAGAGAGTGCTTCATCAGAAAGTGTGTGACGGAACTCGGTACGCTAAAAGCCAGAGAGACCAAGACACTTGACACACAAAGCCAGACCAAACAGCTGGGTGGGAAGACTACATTTAATCAGTAACGGCTCCGTGTGAAACGCAGGGAGGACGTGGAGTGGGTGAGTCTGGATGGAATGAGAGAACAGAGGTGCGTTCAAATTCACAAACATAGGCGAGAACAGAGGTGCGTTCAAATTCACAAACATACTGTAGGCGAGCGTTTGCAAACAGTTTTATGTTAGCCTTGAGTTTTCGGCGAACGTTTGCAAACAATCGCAAACAGTCTGAGAAGGCAGTTCTCCGCGAACATACAGTGGAACTGGACGAAGACAACAATGCAATTACCGTTAGAATTGAACGTTAACACCAAATCGTTCAAATTGAACTGAAAACATGTTCACCGTGAACGTTCGCCACTGTTTGGCAAATTTGAGTGCACCTCGGGAGACGAACAGGAAAGGAGTTTTGGCACATACCACCCCAGAACTCATAGAAAATGAAAGCGCATGGAAACATATTTACAGAGTTTTTACGTTTTTACACGCTCGATACACAACTGCATCTCTCTGACTTCTTCAACCTTCCAGAGAGAGT
>NC_085011.1:1946908-1949408 GCF_963854185.1 Sardina pilchardus | reverse complement strand
TACGGGTTTGTTTCTTTTAATTTGGATAAAACACTGCTGTGTGACTTATACACAATCCGGCTAATACACAGGAAATGACTGTAGGGCCCAAAGTCTCACAAATCCCTAATGATTGCTGTGTACAAAAAACACTCCTTTTGGACATTGGAATGTATTGATGCTTATTTTCACACTGTGAGGTCTTAATGTTGCTGCTTATTGCACATTTTCTGTCCTCTCCGATATTCATATTTCGGCCCACGACTGACACCCAAATTGCCTTTCTGAAATTGCATCTCTGCAGAAACTGTTTTGGTAACACGCAGCCATTAAATCCACCAGAAAGACGTGCAACTATCGAACATGAGCGCAATGACACACACACACACATACACACAAGAGCATTAACAATACACACATATACACAGACACACACAAGCGCATTAACAATACACACACACACACACACACACACACACATACGAGTGCTATCCCCATCCCTCTGTCTCATTAGGAGTGTGCTGAGAAGTGTGTGTGGCTGCAATATGAGCCCGTTCCCAGCCGGACAGCCGTAAGGATGAGCCACACACACACACACACACACACACACACACACACACACACACACACACACACACACACACACACACACACACACACACACACTCCATACTGTCTCATTAGGAGTGTGCTGAGTAGTGTGTGTGGCTGCAATATGCCGTAAGGATGAGCCATGCTCTCAGTTAGCGCAGATCAATACGCTAATGGCTGCATTAGGCCGCCTGATAAACGATCACTCCGCGGCGCTTAGCGACCCTCGTAAATCCGCCTGGAGACGTACGCTCCCAGGACAGGACACACACACACACACACACACACACACACACACACACATGCGCTCCCAGGACAGTGAGGGGGCGGCGGCATATTCGCTACATCACTCATACGCAGCCGCCGGCCCTGTGGTGGCATCCGCACAAACCCATTACACACACACACACACACACACACACACACACACACACACACACACACACACACACACACACACACACACACACACACACACACAGAGTTCATCTCACAGAGCGCCAGCAGTGCACAGACCACCAGGCGGGCCAGTGAATCAGTGTGTGCGTGTGTGTGTGTGTGTGTGTGTGTGTGTGTGTGTGTGTGTGTGTGTGTGAATCAATGTTGTGTGAGGCAAGGCGAACTCTGTGGCGCTCAGCGTCTCCTCTGCAGCCTGACTCCTCTTCTGCTCCATATTGCTGAGCTGTAAATCAGACTCAGATGAAACATGCGCCTCCCAATGGGCTGTTCTCCTGGGTTCTACCATGCGCCTCCCAATGGGCTGTTCTCCTGGGTTCTACCATGCGCCTCCCAATGGGCTGCTCTCCTGGGTTCTACCATGCGTCTCCCAATGGGCTGCTCTCCTGGGTTCTACCATGACTGTTCTACCATGATGACTTTGCTATGATGGCTCCACCATGAGTGTTCTACCATGACAGTTCTACCATGAGTGTTCTACCATGACAGTTCTACCATGAGTGTTCTACCATGACGGTTCTACCATGACTGTTCTACCCCCATGGAGGCTGTGGATGCGTGAGTGGCTGAAGCTAGTGCTTTCTGACAGATATCACAGAAGTGTGAGCAATGACATTAGTAGGTTGTGCTTTCTGATAGATATCACAGAAGTGTGAGCAATGACATTAGTAGGTTGTGCTTTCTGATAGATATCACCAGCTTCATAATAATCACAGAAGTGTGAGCAATGACATTAGTAGGTTGTGCTTTCTGATAGATATCACCAGCTTCATAATAATCACAGAAGTGTGAGCAATGACATTAGTAGGTTGTGCTTTCTGATAGATATCACCAGCTTCATAATAATCACAGAAGTGTGAGCAATCACATTAGTAGGGTGCATAAAATGATGACTAGCCTACGCAAAATGTTTTGTGCCAATTATATGAGAGGGATTTTTTATTATTATTATTATTATTATTATCATTACAAAAGGACCACTTGAAACAAAGCAAAACACAAACAGCACGAATGGCTCTTTTGTTCCACCCAGGGGGCCATCCATTGCTAATTAGCACCTTGGTTTATGCAAACCCACTTCATTAGCATTATGTCAAAGTGTAAGCTAACAGGCAATGAAACCAGTTGTAAAGGACAACACAAACACAAACAGTCATTTTTGTCTACAGAGACCCTCTCCATAGTAGCATAGATGTGTTCTGATAGCCTATTCAATAAAAGTGAATTACTATGACCTAACGATACTGCCCCCAAAGGCCATGCTATATGTTATTTAGTAGTAAATATTATACAGGAGTTGTTCTTTAACTGTCCTTTAACGTTAGACAGGAGTTGTTCTTTAACTGTCCTTTAACGTTAGACAGGAGTTGTTCTTTAACTAAGCATGTGGGATTGGCGGAAACACCAACATGGAACCAAGGCTATGCCATTTCACAGTCACATGAACCTTGAGAGACATCTGTGTGTGTGTGTG
>NC_085011.1:1939408-1941908 GCF_963854185.1 Sardina pilchardus | reverse complement strand
CACCTGAATACGCTGCACTGCGCAGTAAGACCATTGCACTCCAGCCAGCGCCAGCTCCCATCGGCCCCCCGCAACGAGCGCCTTTGAAGGGGAGTGGATTGATGTTGGGGCAAGTGGGAGTGTGTGTGTGTGTGTGTGTGTGTGTGTGTGTGTGTGTGTGGCGAGTGGAGACAGAGCTCTATGGCTTACAGGCAATCTCCCCAAAACAACAACCTGACCCAATCTCAAACCTGAGCGGAGCGGACGCACATATCCACACAAATCCAAATCTCAGTCACAAACAGACTGTTTCAGCAGTGCGGATTATAATGAGAGGAGTATGAAGTGACACCATCCCCCATTACAGTGTTCTGATTGGCCCTCGTGACGCCATCCTCCATAACAGCGTTCTGATTGGCCCATCCTCCATTACAGTGTTCTGATTGGCCCTAGTGATGCCATCCTCCATTACAGCGTTTTGATTGGCCCTAGTAACACCATCCTCCATTACAGCATTTTGATTGGCCCTCGTAACACCATCCTCCATTACAGCGTTCTGATTGGCCTTAGTAACACCATCCTCCATTAGAGCGTTCTGATTGGCCCTAGTAACACCATCCTCCATTACAGTGTTCTGATTGGCCCTCGTAACACCATCCTCCAGCGTTCTGATTGGCCCTAGTAACACCATCCTCCATTACAGCGTTCTGATTGGAAGGATATCATGTTCCTGTGATTCTCCACTGTAAAATGAGCCCACTGTAGATACTATGTTTACGGTTGAGTTACAGTATTTTTATTAATTTATTACAGTAAGTTTATTAACATGCTTTGAGATGGGCCGTGAGAAACGTCGCTATGTGGCGTTAAGGAGGACGACTGTTCTGACGTGAGAAACGTCGCTATGTGGCGTTAAGGAGGACGACTGCGCTGACGTGAGAAACGTCGCTATGTGGCGTTAAGGAGGACGACTGTTCTGACGTGAGAAACGTCGCTATGTGGCGTTAAGGAGACAGGACGCCTGTTCTGACGTGAGAAACGTCGCTATGTGGCGTTAGGGAGGAAGACTGTTCTGACGTGAGAAACGTCGCTATGTGGCGTTAGGGAGGACGACTGTTCTGACGTGAGAAACGTCGCTATGTGGCGTTAGGGAGACAGGACGCCTGCTCTGACGTGAGAAACGTCGCTATGTGGCGTTAAGGAGGACGACTGTTCTGACGTGAGAAACGTCGCTATGTGGCGTTAAGGAGGACGACTGTTCTGACGTGAGAAACGTCGCTATGTGGCGTTAAGGAGACAGGACGCCTGTTCTGACGTGAGAAACGTCGCTATGTGGCGTTAAGGAGACAGGACGCCTGTTCTGACATGAGAAACGTCGCTATGTGGCGTTAAGGAGACTGGACGCCTGCTCTGACATGAGAAACGTCGCTATGTGGCGTTAAGGAGACAGGACGCCTGCTCTGACGTGAGAAACGTCGCTATGTGGCGTTAAGGAGGACGACTGTTCTGACGTGAGAAACGTCGCTATGTGGCGTTAGGGAGGACGACTGTTCTGACGTGAGAAACGTCGCTATGTGGCGTTAAGGAGACTGGACGCCTGCTCTGACGTGAGAAACGTCGCTATGTGGCGTTAAGGAGGACGACTGTTCTGACGTGAGAAACGTCGCTATGTGGCGTTAAGGAGACAGGACGACTGTTCTGACGTGAGAAACGTCGCTATGTGGCGTTAAGGAGGACGACTGTTCTGACGTGAGAAACGTCGCTATGTGGCGTTAAGGAGACTGGACGCCTGCTCTGACGTGAGAAACGTCGCTATGTGGCGTTAAGGAGGACGACTGTTCTGACGTGAGAAACGTCGCTATGTGGCGTTAAGGAGACAGGACGCCTGCTCTGACGTGAGAAACGTCGCTATGTGGCGTTAGGGAGGACGACTGTTCTGACGTGAGAAACGTCGCTATGTGGCGTTAGGGAGGGCGACTGTTCTGACGTGAGAAACGTCGCTATGTGGCGTTAGGGAGGACGACTGTTCTGACGTGAGAAACGTCGCTATGTGGCGTTAAGGAGACAGGACGACTGCTCTGACGTGAGAAACGTCGCTATGTGGCGTTAAGGAGGCAGGACGACTGTTCTGACGTGAGAAACGTCGCTATGTGGCGTTAAGGAGACAGGACGACTGCTCTGACGTGAGAAACGTCGCTATGTGGCGTTAAGGAGGACGACTGTTCTGACGTGAGAAACGTCGCTATGTGGCGTTAAGGAGACAGGACGACTGCTCTGACGTGAGAAACGTCGCTATGTGGCGTTAAGGAGGACGACTGTTCTGACGTGAGAAACGTCGCTATGTGGCATTAAGGAGACAGGACGCCTGTTCTGACGAGAGAAACGTCGCTATGTGGTGTTAAGGAGGACGACTGTTCTGACGTGAGAAACGTCGCTATGTGGCGTTAAGGAGGACGACTGTTCTGACGTGAGAAACGTCGCTATGTGGCGTTAAGGAGGACGACTGTTCTGACGTGAGAAA
>NC_085011.1:1924408-1926908 GCF_963854185.1 Sardina pilchardus | reverse complement strand
ATCGCACAGTAGGTGAATCTGAAGACCTGTCTCACTCTCAAAGCCTTGACCGCACAGTAGGTCAATCTGAAGACCTGTCTCACTCTCAAAGCCTTGACCGCACAGTAGGTCAATCTGAAGACCTGTCTCACTCTCAAAGCCCTGACCGCACAGAAGGTCAATCTGAAGACCTGTCTCACTCTCAAAGCCTTGACCGCACAGTAGGTCAATCTGAAGACCTGTCTCACTCTCAAAGCCCTGACCGCACAGAAGGTCAATCTGAAGACCTGTCTCACTCTCAAAGCCTGACCGCACAGAAGGTCAATCTGAAGACCTGTCTCACTCTCAAAGCCCTGACCGCACAGTAGGTCAGTCTGAAGACCTGTCTCACTCTCAAAGCCTTGCGTTTTTATCAATTCCAATGGCCGACGTCAGTAATCCTGACAGTGAAACTATAACACATAATTCCAGTGCCCTTGCTCCAGTGCACTTACAGAGTGAAGCCCAACAAGCCCAGTGTGTACAGCAGTGTGTGTGTGTATGTGTGTGTATGTGTGTGTGTGTGTGTGTGTGTGTGTGTGTGTGAGTGTGAGTGTGTGTGTGTGTGTGCATTTACAGTGCAAGCCCAGTGCAACACAGACTTCCTCTGGACCACCACAGCCAGGTTGTCTGATGTTGTTGTGCTTGTTTGCCTGTTGTTGTTGTTGTTTGTCTGTTGTTGTTGCTGTTGTTGTGTCTGTTGTTGTTGTTGTGTTTGTTTGTCTGTTGTGCTTACCTCCAGCTCCTGAAAGTCGTCGTCGTCGTCCATGTCGTAGGACAGCGTCTGGATCTTGGCGTCCTCCATGGACAGGTCCAGGAACTTCCCGTCGGCGAACACCAGCCCGTCCTTGGTGACGGTGGCGGCGGCGGCGGCGGATGCGGGCGACAGGTCCTCGATGAAGGTGGTCTCGCAGCAGTCCCCCCCCCCGGCCACGCTCTCGCCCCACGCGCGCAGCACGCTCTCCGAGCACACGATGAGGTTCGGACCGGACCGGAACCGCCCGGCGTCCACGCCCTGAGCCAGCGCGCTCGCGTTCAGCAGCTGCGGCGGACCCCCTGACCCCCCCACACCCCGCCCCCGCCCCTGACCGCCCCCCAGGCCCACGCAGCGCACCCCTCCGTCACAGGAGCCCTGCTGGGGGGGCAGGTTGAGCAGCACGTGGCCCTGGGGTACTCCCTGGTACTGGGGGGCCGAGTACACCGACACCAGCCCCTCCTTGGCCCCCCCCCGCAGGCTGTGCGTGTTGATCAGGCCGTTCTGCTGGCAGCAGCCGCCCGTCTCCTCCGTGCCCGCCGGAGAGGCCCTGCGCTGGGCCGAGGTCTCCCGCTCCTCCCCTGCTCCTAGTCCTGGTCCTGCTCTTAGTCCTGGTCCTGCTCCTGCTCCTAGTCCTGGTCCTGGTCCTAGTCCTAGTCCTGGTCCTGGTCCTGGTCCTGGTCCTAGTCCTGGTCCTGGTCCTAGTCCTGCTCCTGGACCAGGTTGGGCCTCCATCGCCGCGGGCGACCGCGGTCAGGTGAGACGGCTCTCTCCGCTCAAAGCTCCACCCCACTGCAGGCTGCTGGAGACCCCGACAGGGCTGGAGTCATCCTCCTATAGCAGTACAGAGAGACAGGTCAACACACACACACACACACACACACACACACACACACACACACACACACACACACACACACACACACACACACACACACACACACACACACACACACACACAGGGCTGGAGTCATCCTCCTATAGCAGTACAGAGAGACAGGTCAACACACACACACCACACACACACACACACACACACACACACAGGGCTGGAGTGATCCTCCGACACACACACATTTGAATGTATTTCTTTTTGTTCACGTTTTACAATAGATTTCATTGAACACAAACAATCTTAGATCCCAGTATTGTAAACCCAGTAGCCTATGCCTCTGGTCTCAAAAAAAACGGCACCTTCTCCATATGTGGCGCCTGCCAATTCACAGAAATTGAGCAGAATTTTGCTAGAGCCTTTGCTCTTGGCTCTCTGCAAACCCCTGACTACTAATCTATGGACATTACCTAACCTTCCAAATATATACACCACATAAATATAACAACTTACATTTGCACCCGAGCTGTACAACAATGTCTCTGAGTGGCTGATACTTTAAAAGCTTGGTAAGGCAAGGCTTCCTCTAGACTGTAGTCAAATGCACAGCCCACTTCAAGAATGGTTACTTCTCTGCTGTCCTCATCAACAACAACAATATCTGACTTTTTTGCAACAGCATTTGAAAAAACATTATAACAGTACCTCCGCCAAGGAGGTTATGTTTTCATCAGGGGTTTGTTTGTTTGTCTGTCTGTCTGTCTGTCTGTCTGTCTGTCTGTTTGTTTGTTTGTTTGTTTGTTCGCAAGACTCAACAAGTTATGGATGGATTTCAACGAAATTTTCAGGGAAGGTCTGAAATGACCCAAGGAAGAAACGTTAAGTTGTACGTTTTC
>NC_085011.1:1911908-1919408 GCF_963854185.1 Sardina pilchardus | reverse complement strand
CTCTGCACTGCACTGCGCTGCGCTGCGCTGCTCTGCTCTGCTCTGCTCTGCTCTGCTCTGCTGCTCTGCTCTGCTGCTCTGCTGCTCTGCTCTGCTCTGCTCTGCTCTGCTGCTCTGCTCTGCTCTGCTCTGCTCTGCTGCTCTGCTGCTCTGCTGCTCTGCTGCTCTGCTCTGCTGCTCTGCTCTGCTGCTCTGCTCTGCTGCTCTGCTGCTCTGCTCTGCTCTGTTCTGCTCTGCTGCTCTGCTGCTCTGCTGCTCTGCTGCTCTGCTCTGCTCTGCTGCTCTGCTGCTCTGCTGCTCTGCTCTGCTGCTCTGCTCTGCTCTGCTGCTCTGCTGCTCTGCTGCTCTGCTCTGCTGCTCTGCTCTGCTGCTCTGCTGCTCTGCTGCTCTGCTGCTCTGCTCTGCTGCTCTGCTCTGCTGCTCTGCTGCTCTGCTCTGCTGCTCTGCTCTGCTCTGCTCTGCTCTGCTCTGCTCTGCTCTGCTCTGCTGCTCTGCTCTGCTGCCCTGCTCTGCTCTGCTCTGCTCTGCTGCTCTGCTCTGCTGCTCTGCTCTGCTCTGCTCTGCTCTGCTCTGCTCTGCTCTGCTGCTCTGCTCTGCTCTGCTCTGCTCTGCTCTGCTCTGCTCTGCTCCCTGAGCCCAATTAGCCGGATCAGTGATTGGGAGAGGGCAGAGGGGCCTGCCTGGGCACGCTTCAGAGATCTTGTGAGCAAAAGCCTTGACCTTCCATTGTTTTGTTTAAAAGGTCCGAGAGAAGTCAAATATGAGGGCATATGGCACAAAAGAGGATACGGTAGATCATCAACGTTTTAACAGAACTTATTCTTCCTCACGTCAATCAAGACTGCTTGAGTCAGTGGAGTTGCATAAAATACTACAGCCCATCGGCAATCAAGGTTCGATAATGAAGAAGACACCTTTGAAAAGTTTCACAATTAGTTTGGCAGCTTGAACCTGAAAACACAACTAAAGAAAAGCAAAGGTTCCTACTGCATTTTAAAAAGAAGCACACACCAGATCATTTCGGTTGCAAGTTAAGGACCACACACCAGATCATTTCGGTTGCAAGTTAAGGACCACACACCAGATCATTTCTAGTTGCAAGTTAGACAGCTGTGCCTAAGAGCTGGCTCTCTAAAGGCAACTAGAGAATTAGCAAAACTTCCAGCAGGATTTCGGCCAGCCGGAGGACTTTAATTTGATCATGTGTGGAAAGTCTTTGATTGTATAACAAATTTCCTGAAGGTCAGTACACTACTGTAGATGTACGCGTTTGCAAAACAAGGCAGCACATCATACTGTACGTGATAAGCATAAATATATTTTTGTATAATTAAATAAAATAACTTGACCAAAAAAATAGCCTATTTTGCTTTGGTCATATGACGTTTTTCCTGTTTTGCTGATGACAATCAGTTGTAGTCTCACTTCGTGTTTAAGTGCTTGACCGTTTGCTGCTCGAGTTGGTAAAAGTTTAAATGTTGGTTGTCACCAAGTTTACCTTTTACAAGCCATATGCTAGTCTACTGATTCTGCATTCGGGACAGGAGAGATACTGATCGCCTGCCAATTAGGTACAAATGGGCTATCCACCCACTCGACCGCCAAGACAGCGGTTCGTTCGCCCGTGAGGCATCCGGAGCCAGAGATAGCGCTATCCATGGTGCTTAAGCGAACAGACAGCAAACCCAACGCCAGCGCAAAATTACTGAGAGAAAATGATGTGTGTCTGCAGTGCATTTAAATAAATAAATAAAAAAAAAGTCAAATTGGCGTTAAAATAAACGACTACCATTAGACTATGGGTATTTTAAAATGAACAGCTATCAAATGAGACGGATAAATGTGAGTGGTGTTGCCTATGCCTTCGGCTTTCCGCAGTCCTCTCGAACCATTCTGGAAAATCATTCAACAAACGCACGGCTGCTTTTGACAGGAGAACAACGCACTCCTCTACGCTGATCAGGAATGCATGATCAAGTGATCTTCTGCGTTTTCACACGGGCTGCTTCACGCCCTGGTGACATCTTGGTGCATCACTCATTTGCTACAAGTTCGTGCTCTGACTAGTAAGGGAACATCACATACCTTCCAAGGTGAACGAGCGTTATGCGGCGAACGGATGCTGGAGAAACATAGATGGGGATGGGATTTCGGTTGTCAAGGTTTGCACATCCCCCTGCTCATTCTCACCGTTGTTATCTATCCACCAATTACATCCACCACTGTCAAAGCACTCTGATGCGATGGTGTTCAAATGTCCGCGTTAATCTCTGGATAGTCCTCTTTTCATGAAGTCTGTTTGGGAAGGAATCCCTTCGCACCACAAAATGCATTCGCGAGTAATGTCGAGTACGTGGGTCATTTGAGTCTCGCTCCCCGTTGGTGTGGTGTGGTGTAGGCTATCTAACCACGCTGCACAAGGCAAACGATACACTGTTCGTGCACGCGGGTGTGTGTGTGTGTGTGCGCGCACACGGGTGAGTGTACCCACGCGCGTGGATCTTTGTGGGCACTGTTTCCGCTGGTGTGGTGTGGGCATGAGCTATTGAGCTGTGTCGACACACTACTCCTACCGACTGCACATGAGTACTTTCAAACCATTTCACTCCCAGTATTCAGAATGTGCCTATAAACGACAGAGATTTCATTAACTTTGTGTTTGGGTAGCCACCTCGAGCCGAATGATGAGTTCCCTCCGCTTTATTCTGTCACGTTGTGTGAACACGCACGCACCTCCTCGTTTCTGAAAGTGTGCTGTGGCCACAAATTCAGAGAGCGTCGTGTGCCTCATTTGGGTCAATTAGACTGCTCCCATTTGTTTGACGGTGCAATTCACATCTGGTGAAACACTGGCCCCGTGTGTGCAATAGGATATAGCGTTGAGTTTCTTTATACACCGCAGCAATACTGCTGGTTGTTAGACCTGAGTGTGGCAATTATATTCAGAGTTGCCTATTATATTTTGTATTAAAAAATGCCCTTAACTGTTTAACGCCTATATTTCAACCTTTTTTTTATTATTATACCCAACAACAACCATTTTGGCATCAGGTATTCTAACTCTCTGTAAACGGCTTCCGTCTCCATTCACTGAATCACACAGAGGGAAATCTTGACCAAACACATTCCACCACCACTAGATTGCACACGTTCTCTCACCACGCTGTAACTTACTATTGCTCGCCTATGAGATGTTGAATGCAGAGTGTTTACCATTGGATTGATTTTCTAATTAGGGTTAAAAATGTCAAACTTTAAACTTAAATGTACACTGTGGTGTCTGTAATTGTATGTTTAATGCACTTTCTCTCAAGAGAAAATAAAGAAAAGTGTTTCGGCCTACTGCCTGCCCACACAGTAGGCCTAATGATTTTGTATTTCTTGTGCATCCTTATCAACTTCAGTCATCAATACAAATTATTTATCATATCATGCAGCAAAAAGTGAAACAGTGACACTATTCTCAGACTTAATAATAGTAATCAATAAGATATTTCTGATATTTCTAGGCTACATTGAACATCATGTGTGTGTACAGAATATCAACCTTGGCACTTTCCCTACAATAACACACACACACACACACACACACACACACACACACACACTGTCCATCGTCCATTGACCATTGCATCATATATTGACATGCAGATTATTTAGAGGTTTTGAATTGTAGAATAGACTTAGAATTGATCTTATAAAAGGATGCGAGAGCCTATTAGGCTACTACTAGGCTATGCACATTGTCTATTTTGCACATTGCAAATCTGGTCCCTAACCCTATCTGGTTTCACACAAATGTCATGTGACCTTTCCAGTTTTAACAATCATTTTCTGCAGCCAAGCCATCATAACTTGGCTCAGTTGATTAGCACTTCGCAGGCTCACACTGGACAAGTCCAGCAGCACTCTGTTTCGTAGTTCCACTTCACTCAGTCAAGCGGTCAGACCAAAGAGGCTTTGGGTCAGACCATCATCTCCAAGTCAGTAGCTCCTTGCCGATAGAGGGCGCTGTGTAACATTACAAAACGTGTTACGTTAGTCACCTCGGGATAAAGTCTAACCGAAGAAGAAGAAGAACGGAATTCCTACCTGTCACAGGGAGGGCTCCACTTACTGAAAGACGGCTATCAAAACATTTTCAGGCTGGGAAACGATACTTTACCACGCAGAAGGAAACTCACTCGGTTGAGGAGAGAAACGGCGAAGAAGGGGAAACCCTATAAAGCTGGAGGTACATTATTGTTGCACATGTTAAGGGGATTTTAGGCCGCACCTTTTCCGTACAACTCGGTTCGTCATTTAGCTTGCTAGCTGGGATAACTATCACTTTCATATAACCCAGCCCCACTCATCATTAGCTAGCTAACCAGCTAGCTCTGCAACGTTCTTGTTAGCCTGTCATTGTTAGCTGTCTTATGTCAAGTTTTGACAGTCGTCAAACATCTCATCGGGTTAGTTTTCACTGGCAAACGATCAACTTTTACGTGAGTTTGCTTGTCTGTTTATATGCCATTAGCTATGTTTGACTCGAAGTGCCTAGAGTCGCAGTGACAGCGCAACGCAATTTACTTGCTAACTTGTTAGCTAGCTAACTTTACTATGGTCTGAGGGCTTGTGGGGTAGATGCTATTTAGCCAAGCTAGCCTCATATCGTCTCCCACTGCTGTGTTCGTTAGCTAGCTAGCATCCTAGCCGCTAAGGGCTAACACAAGCCAGATTTTCATTAGGAAGTTTGGTTTGTCTGATGCAACCGGGAGTTTGTCAGAGCACATGCTATACTAGAGGACGACTTTCTTATGCGACACTTTATGTGTTAGCCAGTGTATGGTAGTTGTCATAGTTGTGGCCATTTCGCCTCAACCAAATACTGACGTTATCATTGATGAGTGCTACAGATGCAAGGTGGTCAGTCTTCCTACGTGAAGCTACTCTCGCTTGCTCTGGTGGGACAAGCAGTTAGCACGGCTGGGTAACGTTACCCAACCAAGTGACGGCGATAACTCGCTTGGTCGTCTGTCAACGTACCAAAGCGTTTGGGAAAATCCGAAACTAATATACAGCATGCCTCAAATTAAACCAGACGCCAGCGGCACGTTTCGTTACATGTGACTAACGTAATGAGTACGCTAACCTATGCAGTCAAATACCGTTAGCCATGAAACATTGAATCAACATTAACATTTGTAAATGCAAGATGTGGATGTGAGCCTAAACTGTTGGTGTGTTTGGCAGGAAATAACAGACCATTTCAGCAATTAATTTGTGAAAACTTTAATGTGTTAGAATTCAAGGAATCCTGCATTGTGAACAGCGTTATTGTTTGTGTTCATATTAGGCCATTTGATTGAGACTGCCCAAGTTGTCTTACAACAATATCCTTGTAACACAATCGCTATCCAGTCAAAACTCCTGTGATACAACATATTTATTTTGCAATAACACTGTGATATAAAGGTACCGTTCATCTTTTGATGGGTGTTTAGTGTTTTCCCCCCTAACATATGTTGACATTTGTCACCCAGTGTGTACCAGAGGGTCAGAATGGAAGGGAAATGTGACTGTTAAATGTTCTGTGCTATTCAGCAGGACGGTAGTTGTGTGGAGTAAAACTGCTCAATGTAGCTACTAGATTTAAATCACAAGTGTTTAGCTTCATGTTACAGTATATCATTCTGTCCAATAGTGAAAGTAAAACGTGGCTCTTTTGTTTCTTCTTTGCTCCACATGAATCACCGCTGCTCTCTCTCCCTCTTTCACACACTCGTTCACTCTCTCTCTCCCTCTCTCACACACTCGTTCACTCTCTCTCTCCCTCTCTCCCTCTCTCCCTCACTCTTACACACACACTCTTACACATCCTCCTTCACCTTGTTATTCCTGCCATTTTATCTCCATCTCTCCTGACTGAGACTTCATCACCCCTGGTTTCTCTCTCTCTCTCTCCCTCTCTCCCTCTCTCCCACACTCTTACACACACACTCTTACACACACACTCTTACACACACACTCTTACACATCCTCCTTCACCTTCTTATTCCTGCCATTTTATCTCCATCTCTCCTGACTGAGACTTCATCATCACCCCTGGTTTCTCTCTCTCTCTCTCTCTCTCTCTCTCTCTCTCTCTCTCTCTCTCTCTCTCTCTCTCTCTCTCTCTCCTTCTCTCCTGTTAATCCCTCTAACTCACTCTTGGTCCTTGTCTATCCGATCTAAGCAGCTACCATGGTGGGCGAACGCCGCAACGGGAACCTGTTGGTGCAGCTGGGTCCGAGGCAGCAGGCGTACCCCGAGGAGCTGATCCGACAGCGCCGGACGCACGACGGCCAGATCGAGTACCTGATCCGCTGGACCCTGCTGGCCCTGGAGGACGGCACCGGCGGCGGCGGCGGCGCAGAAGCGGCCGGCAGCGGCGGCAGCAGCAGCGGTTCCGGCGCGGGCGGATCCGGCGGTTCGACGTCGGGCGAGAGCAAGTCGGAGAACATACTGATGTGGATGTCGACGGAGGACGTGTACGCCAACTGCCCCACGTTGCTAGGGAAACGCAAAGCGCCCGCCCCGTCCGCCGCGGCGCTGGAGGAGAAGGAGGAGCGTCCGAGCAGCAGCGGAGGAGGCGGCGGAGGCGTGGTCTCGTTCCGGCCGCCGGACGACGTCACGTTCGACGAGACGGAGCTGTCGGACATGAAGACGGACGTGGTGAGCCTGGTGCGGCGCGCGCGCAAGCAGATGGCCAAGACGAGCGAGTTCGCCATCAGCCTGACGCACACCATCCACGTGCTCAGCGCGTACGCCAGCATCGGCTCGCTCGTCGGCGTCTTCAAGGAGACCGGCGCCCTCGACCTGCTCATGGAGCTGCTCTGCAACAAGGAGCGCCAGACGCGCCGCAGCGCCGGCAAGATGCTCCGCGCCCTCGCCTCGCACGACGCAGGTATGCCCTCGCCTCGCACCACGCAGGTATGCCCTCGCCTCGCACGACGCAGGTATGCCCTCGCCTCGCACCACGCAGGTATGCCCTCGCCTCGCACCACGCAGGTATGCCCTCGCCTCGCACGACGCAGGTATGCCCTCGCCTCGCACGACGCAGGTATGCCCTCGCCTCGCACCACGCAGGTATGCCCTCGCCTCGCACCACGCAGGTATGCCCTCGCCTCGCACCACGCAGGTATGCCCTCGCCTCGCACCACGCAGGTATGGCATATATACAGTAGCCTCACACCACGCAGGTATGCCCTCGCCTCGCACGACGCAGGTATGGCATATATACAGTAGCCTCGCACCACGCAGGTATGCCCTCGCCTCGCACCACGCAGGTATGCCCTCGCCTCGCACCACGCAGGTATGCCCTCGCCTCGCACCACGCAGGTATGCCCTCGCCTCGCACCACGCAGGTATGCCCTCGCCTCGCACGACGCAGGTATGCCCTCGCCTCGCACCACGCAGGTATGCCCTCGCCTCGCACCACGCAGGTATGGCATATATACAGTAGCCTCGCACCACGCA
>NC_085011.1:1891908-1909408 GCF_963854185.1 Sardina pilchardus | reverse complement strand
CCTACAGTAACCCCCATAACTCCACCTACAGTAACCCCCATAACTCCACCTACAGTAACCCCATAACTCCACCTACAGTAACCCCCATAACTCCACTGGGTTTGAGTACTCCACCTACAGTAACCCCCATAACTCCACTGGGTTTGAGTACTCCACCTACAGTGCCTATAGAAAGTTATCATACCCTTTTGAAATAGTTACTTTTTTTATCTTACAGCCTGAAATCAAAACCCATTTTTAAAAAAATCTTTTCCAGTTTTATTTACAAATGTAGCTGTACAACATCAAAATAATGAAAAAAAAGTCAACAGTTCTGAAAATTAATAAAAAATTAAAAGCTAGAATAACAGGGTTGGAAAAGTCATCATACCCCTGACTTAATACTTTGTCAAGCTTCCTTTTGCTTTCATTACAGCCATCAATCTGTTTGGATATGTCTCTATTATAGCTTTGCACACCTAGATAGGGGAATATTTGCCCAATTTTCCGTGCAGAATTGTTCAAATTTAGTCAAATTCTGTAGGGAATGGCGATGGACTGCTCTCTTCAAGTCAATCCACATATTTTCTATAGGATTTAAGTCAGGGCTCTGACTTTGCCACTCAAGGATATTCACCATCCTATCCTTAAGCCACTGCTTTGTTCTTTTGGCAGTATGTTTAGGATTTTTGTCGTGTTGGAAGGCGAATGACCTCCCCATCCTCAGCTGTTTAGGAGAGGGACGCAGGTTTTCCTCAAGAATTTTGGTGTACTTGGCAGCATCCATTTTCCCTTCTATCCTGACCAATTGCCCAGTCCCCGCTGAAGAGAAACATCCCCAAAACATAATGTTGCCCCCACCATGCTTCAAAGTAGGTATGGTTTGTTTTGGGTGTGTTTGGGTGTGTATACTGTGTTTGGTTAGCGCCTGGAGCTCAGTCCAAAAACTTCAATCTTAGTCTCCAAAAAGTTCGATCTTAGTCTCATCTGACCATATAAGCTTTTTCCACATGGTAGCAGAATATTCCAGATGTGTTTTTGCACTGAACTCCAAGCGCAATGTTTGGCGAAAACCAACACAGTACACCACCCAAAACACACCATACCTAGTGTGAAGCATGGTGGGGGCAACATTATGTTGTGGGGATGTTTCTTTTCAGCGGGAACTGGGCAATTGGTCAGGATAGAAGGGAAAATGGATGCTGCCAAGTACACCCACATTCTTAAGGAAAACCTGCGTCCCTCTCCTAGACAGCTGAGGATGGGGAGGTCATTCGCCTTCCAACACGACAATAATCCTAAACATACTGCCAAAAGAACAAAGCAGTGGCTTAAGGATAGGATGGTGAATATCCTTGAGTGGCAAAGTCAGAGCCCTGACTTAAATCCTATAGAAAATATGTGGATTGACTTGAAGATAGCAGTCCATCGCCATTCCCTACAGAATTTGACTAAAGTTTAACATTTCTGTACGGAAAATTGGGCAAATATTCCCCTATCTAGGTGTGCAAAGCTATAATGGAGACATATCCAAACAGATTGATGGCTGTAATGAAAGCAAAAGGGAGCTTTACAAAGTATTAAGTCAGGGGTATGATGACTTTTCCAACCCTGTTATTCTAGTTTTTAATTTTTTATTAATTTTCAGAACTGTTTACTTTTTTTTCATTATTTTGATGTTGTACAGCTAAATTTGTTAATAAAACTGGAAAAGATTTTTTTTAAAATGGGTTTTGATTTCAGGCTGTAAGACAAAAAAAGTAACTATTTCAAAAGGGTATGATGACTTTCTATAGGCACTGTACAGTAACCCCCATAACTCCACTGGGTTTGAGTACCCCACCTACAGTAACCCCCATAACTCCACTGGGTTTGAGTACCCCACCTACAGTAACCCCCATAACTCCACTGGGTTTGAGTACTCCACCTACAGTAACCCCCATAACTCCACTGGGTTTGAGTACTCCACCTACAGTAACCCCCATAACTCCACTGGGTTTGAGTACCCCACCTACAGTAACCCCCATAACTCCACTGGGTTTGAGTACTCCACCTACAGTAACCCCCATAACTCCACTGGGTTTGAGTACTCCACCTACAGTAACCCCCATAACTCCACTGGGTTTGAGTACCCCACCTACAGTAACCCCCATAACTCCACTGGGTTTGAGTACGCCAGCTACAGTAACCCCCATAACTCCACTGGGTTTGAGTACCCCACCTACAGTAACCCCCATAACTCCACTGGGTTTGAGTACCCCACCTACAGTAACCCCCATAACTCCACTGGGTTTGAGTACCCCACCTACAGTAACCCCCATAACTCCACTGGGTTTGAGTACGCCAGCTACAGTAACCCCCATAACTCCACTGGGTTTGAGTACTCCACCTACAGTAACCCCCATAACTCCACTGGGTTTGAGTACCCCACCTACAGTAACCCCCATAACTCCACTGGGTTTGAGTACGCCAGCTACAGTAACCCCCATAACTCCACTGGGTTTGAGTACTCCACCTACAGTAACCCCCATAACTCCACTGGGTTTGAGTACCCCACCTACAGTAACCCCCATAACTCCACTGGGTTTGAGTACGCCAGCTACAGTAACCCCCATAACTCCACCTACAGTAACCCCCATAACTCCACCTACAGTAACCCCCATAACTCCACTGGGTTTGAGTACGCCAGCTACAGTAACCCCCATAACTCCACTGGGTTTGAGTACTCCACCTACAGTAACCCCCATAACTCCACTGGGTTTGAGTACGTCACCTACAGTAACCCCCATAACTCCACTGCTGCGGGTTTGAATGATGACCGATGAGTACGTCTATTCAGTGAATGTTATACACAGACATGCCAGCCAAAGCATAATGTGTTTGTATGGGATTATTATGGGATTATTATGGGATTAGGGGCATAGAGTTTGTGCTGTGTGTGGGAACCTTGAGTCATCACAAATCATTGGTCAATATCATGAGTTAATTGATTACCGTAATTGAGTTGATTGATAACCGTAACCGATAGCTGTAATTGCGTGACAATTTTTTATTGATCTGGGATTTTGTATTGTAATCTTAGGCCTATATTGGCAATTAGTTAATGACACACACACACACACACACACCCACGTGTGTGTTGCTGATGTTACCCGCCTGGACGGGAGCCCATTCAGAGAGTGGCTCTGAGATCTTGTTCAGCTGACCGTGCGCGTCTGCCACTGCACAGACGAGGCATAAGCGCCACACACACACACACACACACACACACACACACACACACACACTGCACAGATGAGGCGTAAGCAAGACACACACACACACTGCACAGACAAGGCGTAAGCGAGACACACACACACACACACACACACACACACACACACACACACACACACACACACACACACTGCACAGACGAGGCATAAGCGCCACACACACACACACACACACACACACACTGCACAGATGAGGCGTAAGCAAGACACACACACACACTGCACAGACAAGGCGTAAGCGAGACACACACACACACACACACACACACACACACACTGCACAGACAAGGCGTAAGCACTCTTATCTGTTAGAGGCCCACGTGACCTCTTTCATTACTAGCACTCCACTCCACTCCCACAGCCATTGATTGGCTTTATCAGGTGTGTGTGTGTGTGTGTGTGTGTGTGGGACTGCGGCTGCTCTTAGGAAACCTCAACGGCCCTTTTAGGAGGATAAGAGCGGCTGGCTGACGTGTTCCAGTCCTGAATAGGGGTGTGTACACACACACACACACACTCTCACACCCCCCTTCCCTAGGGATGCACCGATCCGATATTCAGGTAGTGGCCAAACTCGCCGTATGTGTGTGTGTGTGTGTGGTCACATCTAATATATCTGACTGTGTGTGTGTGTGTGTGGTCACATCTAATATATCTGACTGTGTGTGTGTGTGTGGTCATATCTAATATATCTGACTGCTCTGCACTCTTTTGATGACTCATGAGTGTAGAGGTTGGGGTCCCAGAACTATGGCAACCGGTTTGGCCCAAATCTGGCTACGAGTGTGTGTGTGTGTGTGTGTGTGTGTGTGTGTGGTAGCAGCCCTGCCCTGGGGGAAGATAATGAGATTTCCTCAGAAGTCAGCTGCTCTTCACCAGAACCGTGGGAGTGAATGAAACTGCTGCCATCACTGAATGAATCTCTCTTTCTTCCTCCCTCCCTCCCTCCCACACACTCACACTCACACATACACGCACACACACACACACACACACAGGCAGAGCAGGAGACAAGGAGGGTTCAACATTAAACACACACACACTGCAGCCTATGAATGAAACCTGCACCATGAGTAAGAGACTGTGTCATGGTGGTTTGTTATCCTGGCTTCTCAGCTGTGTTATCATTGCATTTCCTGTTGTTCACACTGACCAGATGCACACACACACGCACACACACACGCACACACACACACGCACACACACACACCCTTAGTGTGTGGGCCGTGCCTCCTGCTACAGTGCCCTCTCTGCACACACACACACACACACACACACACACACACACACCCTTAGTGTGTGGGCCGTGCGTCCTGCTACAGTGCCCTCTCTGCTCTCTGAAAGGCGCTTCTCAAGCAAAGCCTCTGGCTCTGCCACTCCATCTGTCCTATGAGGAGATGCAGATGCACACACACACACACACACACACACGTAAGAACCCTTGAGTTGGTCAGTGTGAGCTGGTCAGCTGGTTTCCTGCATGTCAGGCTAACGGGCACGCACGCTCACACGCGCACGCTCACGTTCACGCTCACGTGCACGCACACGCACACGCACACGCACACGCACACGCACACGCACACACACACACACACACACACACACACACACACACACACACACACACACACACACACACACACACACACACACACACACACACACACACACACACAGCATGTCAGCATGTCACTGACCTCCTGCCCCAGCGTGAGGGTTTAGCTGCAGCTCTCTGGTGTGTGCAAGACTGAGCTGTTAGCTCTGGGGCAACACACACACACACACACACACACACACACACAGCGTGAGGGTTTAGTTGCAGCTCTTTGGTGTGTGCAAGACTGAGCTGTTAGCTCTGGGGCAAAAGAGGAACCAAAACCAAAACCCCAGGGTGGTGTGGGGAGGGGTGGTGTGGTGTGGTGTGGTGTGGGGTGGTGTGGAATGAGGAAAGCATGCAAATACTGCAAAACTCCATCTTCACAGTCAACCTGTCAGTGTCTCTCTTGGCAAATGGCTTCTCCTTCTCAATCGGTTACTCAAGTCCCTCCTTCTGCACATGCTTAATGTGGCATGGCATTGGCTCACCTACATGACCGTCAGAATAGTTATGAACTTTATTGGTTTAGTCTGATTTAAGCAGACATTTCAAAAACTTGAAATGTGTGTGTGTGTGTGTGTGTGTGTGTGTGTGTGTGTGTGTGTGTGTGTGTGTGTGTGTGTGTGTGTGTGTGTGTGTGTGTGTGTGTGTGTGTGTGTGTGTGTGTGTGGTAAATCTGTAAAAGAGGAGGGATCTCTGTGTGTGTGTGGTGAATCTGTAAAAGAGGAGGGATCCAGTGAAAGGGGCCTGCATGCTTGGAAGTTCAACTGGAGCCTTGTGTCATTGCTGTGACCAGGCATGGGAGTGTGTGTGTGTGTGTGTGTGTGTGTGAGTGAGTGTGACGTCTGTTCTCATTCACTCCAGAGTTGAGTTTGAGTTTCCGTTGCTGTTGGCCCTATGCTGATTGCACTGTTTGTTTTCTGGAGTGGTCTCTAAGCAACGTCCCTGACTGGTAGGGGCAAATGGGGTGTGTGTGTGTGTGTGTGTGCGTCTGTGTGCGCAATCTGCGCATGTGTACAATATGGGAGATTTCTGTGCAGGGAGATTGTTCCGACATCATTCTGATCTCCGACAGGCACACACTCCCTCCAACTGACTCACACACACACACTCTCCAACATGGACAGACACACACACACACACACACACACACACACACACACACACTCTCTCTCTGAGTCTGAGTCAATGATGTGAATGCGAGCATATTGACACAGCACTGTGGGAAGTGTATGATGTGACTTCACGCTGTCCTCTGCAGATTGTGTGTGTGTGTGTGTGTGTTTGTTTTGGAGCTGCAGGCAGCCATAATGGATGTGTGAGTGTGTTAGAACATCGGTTTGCTTCTGACATTCTTTAGCTCACTTCCACCACCTCTGAAATACACACACACACACAGCGAGCAGTTTCAATGTGAATTTCTCGGTGTCTATCTTCATGTGTGAGTGTGTGTGTGTTTGTTTGTGTGTATTTCTATGTGAATTTCTCTGTGTCTATCTTCATGTGTGAGTGTGTGTGTGTGTGTATTTCTATGTGAATTTCTCTGTGTCTATCTTCATGTGTGAGTGTCTGGCTGCGTTATTTTCAGCTCTAGTTTGTATCTGTCTGGCATTTGGTGTACGTTCACCACAAACCACCACCACCCTCACCTTTAATTGTTTTCCGCCATTCTAGAACCACCACCATTGACCTTTCATGGTGTTCCACTGTTCTAGAACCACCACCACCTCACCTTTCATTCAGAGCCATACCAGAGAGGGTTAAAGCGGAGCGAGAGGCGCAAACATTCGATCATTTCCGCGTTCTGTCTTTACAAGGGGGAGGGGGGCTAAATCCCCCTTTAAGCAGACCTGCTAACATTCGAACTGAACTGCTTGCCAATCTGACAGAGATCGATATCCCACTATGACGTCTTTGTAACACGCCCCTTTAAGCAGACCGGAACTGTTCGAATTTTGCTTCCATAGAGATGCATTACGTTGCTCTATCTTGTCAATATTTAAGGATCTTTGGCCATACACATCTATATGGCTCTGCTTTCATTGTGTTCCACTGTTCTAGAACCACCACCACCTCACCTTGCATTGTGTTCCATCATTCTAGAACCACCACCACCTCACCTTGCATTGTGTTCCATCATTCTAGAACCACCACCACCTCACCTTGCATTGTGTTCCACCATTCTAGAACCACCACCACCTTACCTTGCATTGTGTTCCACCTTTCTAGAACCACCACCACCACCTTACCTTGCATTGTGTTCCATCATTCTAGAACCACCACCACCTCACCTTGCATTGTGTTCCACCATTCTAGAACCACCACCACCTTACCTTGCATTGTGTTCCACCTTTCTAGAACCACCACCACCTCACCTTGCATTGTGTTCCATCATTCTAGAACCACCACCACCTCACCTTGCATTGTGTTCCATCATTCTAGAACCACCACCACCTCACCTTGCATTGTGTTCCACCTTTCTAGAAGCTTGCCCTGTTGCATGTTCCATGCTGTTCTGAGACGTTGTGTGTGAGCCTGTGTGTACTATTGTAGTTGTTGGTGTTTTGGCCGCTGTAGTAGTGGAGCTCAGAATTTTCAGCAGCAGAAGAAACTGATTTAAGAAATAAGCAAAGGTGTGCGTAGCTGTAACATTAACAGTCAGTTATGAATGTCACACACACACACACACGCACACACACGCCGCCGAGTGTAGTCCGATGAGGTGATAAGAGGCAACCGTTGCAATAGAATTACTTCATCATGATGACCCAGCAGCTGTGTTTGTGTGTGTGTGTGTGTGCCATCCATAACTGACGGTTAATGTTGCAGCTACCAACACCTTTGTTTATTTCTTAATCAGGAGAACGTTGTTTGACTCAGAGCGTGTGTGTGGGTGGGGTGGGTTATAGGAGTAACTTGCGTGTGTGTGTGTGTGTGTGGGTGGGTTATAGGAGTGCATGTGTGTGTGGGTGTGTGGGTGTGGTACTCGGCAGTCATAAAGACTGGCAAAGGAGGTCCAGCTGGCCAAAAATACCCCAGCAAACACGAGACACCTCCTTTGGCATGAACCCCCCCCCACCCCCCCCGCCTTGGCATATACCCCCCAGCCTTGGCATGAACCCCCCAGCCTTGGCATGTGCCCCCCCCCCCCCCCCCCCCCCCGCGTGTCCCCGGGGCAAACCAGTCATGACTCCCTCTACTCATTCATTTCCTGCTGCGCTCCATCTCTCTCTATTCTATTTCTCTCACTCACACTCTCGTTCTATTTTCTTTCTCTCTTTCTATCCCTTCCTTCTCTCTACGTCACATTCTCTTTCTCTCTGTCTCTCTTTCTTCTCTTTCTCTCACACACTCTCTCATGCGCACTCGTTCTCTGACCAAAATCCCTCTGGTGTTGGCCTATCCCAGCATGCTTTATTGTCCCGTATCCTTGGTGATCTCCCAGCATTCCCTGCACCCCTGTTGCCTTGACAGCAGAGATTTCCCATCAGTCCCTGCTTTGTTCCCTCAGATAAATCCCAAAATAATCTGGGATACGAGAAAGCACGCTGGCTGAGGACGTTCACTTTCCGCTGAAGGAATGTGAACGCACCCTCCGAGGCTCCCTGTGACCACCGTGTGTGTGTGTGTGTGTGTGTGTGTGTGTGTGTGTGTGTGTGTGTGTGTTTGTGTACCACCTTTCTTCAGCAGAGCTCTGTGTTGTACCGCTGCTCATCTGGTAGACCACAGAGCAGCTCTGGGCCGTATCTGTGCAGGCTCTGGGCTGTGCTGTTGGAGCATTTGCATGTGTCCTGATCAGACACAATAGCCTGTTTGCTCTCACTGTTATCGTCAGCAGCCGCGGCGTGCAGGAGGAAGGTGACTTTGCTCTCTCACCTGCCGCTGCGTGTTGGGAGGAAAGTGGATTTGGATGTTCTTATGTGCCAGCACTGCTCTACTGTGCCATGCCCTGCCTGGCATGAGGACTGGGCACTGGGTAGCAGGAAGTTAAGGAGTCGTTGGTGGTGCAGTTACTGGGCACTGGGCAGCAGGGGCAGGAAGTTAAGGAGTCGTTGCTGGTCCAGCTCCTGTCCTGCTTGCCCCTGTGTGTGTGTGTGTGTGTGTGTGTGTGTGTGTACACAGCAAGACACCAAACCCCAAACTGCTTCCTCTATACAGGCCTGTGTGTGTACAGGTTGGCACATTGTATGGCAGTGTGTGTGTGAATGGGAATAGCCATGAAATTGTAAAGCGCTTTAAGATAGTCGGGCGTACGTGCTGTTGTGTGTACACGTGTGTGTTAGGGCTGTCAATCTTCCTCTAGTATCCCATTCGAATTTCATTCATTATTATTTTTCTAAATTCGAATTATATTCGAATATTTAATGGTCAATTTTGACTTAACTATTTTTCTATCTACTCACACTGTAAAAACTGGGTTAGCCTATGGCACTGCCATTATGACATCGTAGTTGACTTGTTTTACGTGATAGCTGTCTTGCTAAGTAAATTATAGCCCTTTTCTGACTGAGAAACATTACATTCACGTTACAGAAATAACGGGCTCAGGGGGATTTCGCAGTGTGAAAGGTAGACGTGTTTTGGTCCCAGGTTGTCTGAAGCCGACTGCTGAACGACTGCTGCCATTTCAGTTAGCTCGTTGGCTAGTTGGCTAGTTAGCTAGCATTAGGCAAACATTCCAAAAATACGTGCTGGCCTTACTGTCAGACGGTTTTAGTAACATAGCAACAATAAACACTTGACCGAAGCGCTGAGAAAAGGAGGAGGGAGCTCTCAGCAGCACCTAAAGCTGTCGTTTGCTAAATATAGTGAACACTTAAAAAAAAAAAACACACACATTCGAATTATAATTTTAACATTCGAATAGTATTAATTTTTTACAAATTCGAATTATATTCGAATACCGAAATTTGTTCCAACAGCCCTAGTGTGTGTGTGTGAGTCCAGCTCAATGCTCATCCTCTCCTGTGTGTGTGTGTGTGTGTGTGTGTGTGTGTGTGTGTGTGCAGGTAGTCGGGCGTACGTGCTCTTGTCTCTGAGCCAGCAGGATGGCATTGAGCAGCACATGGACTTTGATAACCGCTTCACGCTGCTGGAGCTGTTCGCCGAGACCACCTCCTCCGAGGAGCACGGCATCTCCTTCGAAGGCATCCACCTGCCGCAGGTACGTACCCAACACACCAACATGATACCCAACACACCTTACGCCCCACACACCTCACCAGGTCCTCAGAGGAGCAGGGTATCTCCTTGGAGGGCATCCACCTGCTACAGGTACACACCCTACTACACACCTCATACCCAACACACCTACACACCTACACACCTTACACTCATTTCCCCCCATACTCTACACACCTACACTCTGTACACTCATCACACCTCATATCCAACACACCTCCCAACGTTCTGCAAGGAGCACGGCATTTCCTTCGAAGGCATCCACCTGCCACAGGTACGTACCCAACACACCAACATTATACCCAACACACCTTATTTCTGTCTGTAGGTGTGTTACAAAATGAGAAGTGTAAAGTAGGGATGCACCGATCCGATATTTGGATCGGATATCGGCCCCGATATGAACAAAATAGCTGGATCGGGGATCGGAAAAAATGAGCCGATCCATGGGCCGATCCGAATTTAATATAGTCTCAAAAAAAGGCTGAGCCATGACGCGCAACCAGCCATTTAGCGCAGCTCACTGCTGCGGGTTAGAGTGTGCCTCACCTCACTGTGTGCTCTGAGTGTCTAAATTCATGGATGGGATAAATACAGATACCAAATGTATGTCATAGGATCAAAAGAATATCTATACTAACCACCATTTGTCATAGATTAATTACGATCTTCATGCGTTTTGTTGCATTTAGGCAACACGTTAATGTGTAACAGTCAACAAAATAGGCTACTCAAACTAAACACATTGTCATTTTCATCTCATCTGTATAAACTGTTCTTGGTATAAAGACATGCAAATGTTCAAATTGGCTGTTAAAAGCTTATCATTTATTAGATACAACGTACAACTTCTACCGTTTACCACCATTCAAACTCCGTGTGAACTAATTAGTTTATCGTGGGGAAACTGCGGGACCGTACCACTATGAGTAAATAGAGGGGTTTTGCGGGTGACACCATTTTGGCAGGGGTGTTTCAATGTATGTCACTAATATGGGATTTTTATCTGCAAAATTGTTTTTTTGTTAGATTTATTATTTAGTAATAACTGTGAACTTGAATTTGAATGCTGTTCCAAGTTGCTGCTGGTGTACAACTGTTTATTTTTAATACTAGTAATATAATCAATAATGATGATGATAATTATAATAATAATAATAATAATAATAATAATAATAATAATACATTACCTTTATATCTAGGCTAAGTGTTATTTTGTTAGATTTTTTTTAGGAAAGTAATGTTTAGTTAGGGAAAGAATGAAGAATGAAGTCAAGCCTGATGCCTTTAGTCTTTTCCACATGGTGAGGTATACAGTTTATTAATTAACAATGGTATCGGATCGGTATCGGATATCGACCGATACGCAGAGCCCAGGCATCGGTATCGGTATCGGGACTGAAAAAGTCGGATCGGTGCATCCCTAATGTAAAGACATCTTGTTGCATGAGGTGTTTATATATAGGGTATAAATACACTATATTGGCAAAAGTATTAGCTCACCTGCCTTGACCCCCACATGAGCTCCAGTCAATTCCTATTCTTAATCCATAGGGTTTATTATAGCGTTGGTCCACTCTTTGCATCTTTAACAGCTTCAACTCTTCTGGGAACCACAAGGTTTAGGTGTGTTTATGGGAATTTTTGACCATTCTTTCAGAAGCAAATTTGTGTCACACACTGATGTTGGACGAGGCGACTGACTCAAATTCATCCCAAAAGTGTTCTGTTGGGTTGAGGTCAGGACTCTGTGCAGGCCAGTGAAGTTCATCCACACCAGACTTTGTGATCCATGTCTGTATGACCCTTGCTTGGTGCACTGGTACACAGTCATATTGGAACAGGAAGTGGCCATCCCCAGACTGTTCCACAAAGTTGGGAGCATGGAATTGTCCTCACAAATGCGCCTCTGGAAGAATGCTCAAAGATTCCCTTAAACACACTCCTAACCTTGTGGAACGCCTTCCCAGAAGAGCTGAAACTGTTCTAGCTGCAAAGGGTGGACCGACGTCGTAGTATATTATATTGTGTGTGTGTGTGTGTGTGTGTGTGTGTGTGTGTGTGTGTGAGAGATGAGATGAGGGCATATGCTTGTGTGTGCTTGTGTACCTTGTTCTTATGTAATTATTCTCGTGTGTGTGTGTGTGTGTGTGTGTGTGTGTGTGTGTGTGTGTGTGTGTGTGTGTGTGTGTGTGTGTGTGTGTGTGTGTGTGTGTGTGTGTGTGTGTGTGTGTGTGTGTGTGTGTGTGTGTGTGTGTGTGTGTGTGTGTGTGTGTGTGTGTGTGTGTGTGTGTGTGTGTGTGTGTGTGTGAGATGAGATGAGGGCATATGCTTGTGTACCTTGTTCTTATGTAATTATTCTCGTGTGTGTGTGTGTGTGTGTGTGTGTGTGTGTGTGTGTGTGTGTGTGTGTGTGTGTGTGTGTGAGATGAGATGAGGGCATATGCTTGTGTACCTTGTTCTTATGTAATTATTCATGTGTGTGTGTGTGTGTGTGTGTGCGCGCCTGACAGATTCCAGGGAAGCTGCTGTTCTCGTTGGTGAAGCGCTACCTGTGTGTGACGTCCCTGATGGACAAGCTGAACACGGCCGGCGTGGAGTCCAGCATGGACCCTTCGTCCTCCTCGCCCTCCTCCTCCTCCTCCTCCTCGGCGGCCTCCGAGCACCTGCGCGTGCAGCGGGAGTTCGAGTTCACCATGGCGATGGCCAACCTCATCTCCGAGCTGGTGCGCGTCATGGGCTGGGACCGCAACCGCCAGCCGCCGCCGTCGTCGCTCGGGGCGACCGCGCTGCTCACGGGGGGCGGGGCTAGCGAGGACGCCGCGGTCGCGGAGGATTCGGACGCCGGTGGTCCCCGTCGCCGCGCGCTGCGCTCCATCTTCCAGCCGCGCTTCACCGCCTCCGTCTCCATGGCTACCGCCGCCGTCGCCATGGCTACCGTCTCCGGGGCGACGGCGGCGGCGGCAACCGTTGCGTCCGCTGCCGCCGCGCCGGCCAAGAAGAAGGCGGCGGCCAACGGCTTCAAGACGCGCACGGACTTCAGCACGCGCTCGGCCTACGTGGAGTACGTGCAGGACGGCCTGAAGAGCGGCATGATGGTCCGCATGCTGGAGGACTACGAGGAGGTGTCGTCAGGGGACGAGGGAGAGTTCCGCTATAGCAACGACGGCTCACCGCCCGTACAGGTACACACACACACACACACACACACACACACACACACACACACACACACACACACACACACACACACACACACACACACACACACACACACACACACACACACACACACACACGAGGAAGTGTCGTCAGGGGACGAGGGAGAGTTCCGCTATAGCAACGACGGCTCACCGCCCGTACAGGTACACACATGCGCTCACACGCGCTCTCACACACACACACACACACACACACACACACACGAGGAAGTGTCGTCAGGGGACGAGGGAGAGTTCCGCTATAGCAACGACGGCTCACCGCCCGTACAGGTACACACACACACACACACACACACACACACACACACACACGAGGAAGTGTCGTCAGGGGACGAGGGAGAGTTCCGCTATAGCAACGACGGCTCACCACCCGTACAGGTACACACACACACACACACACACACACACACACCTACATTTTGATGTATTAGAAATGCGTAGATAAACCTTCATTTTTATTCAGATTTCCCAGCGACTGTTTCAAAAGAATGGACTTCTGTTCTCGCTGGCTAGTTGATGTTTTTGGGAGTATAAGGTCATGGAAATTTGGCAAAAAGTCATGGAAATTCTCGGGTGGAAATGGAAAACAAACAACACACACACACACACACACACACACACACACACACACACACACACACACATCTACAATCAAACAAGTAAACTAACATTACAGTACATGGGCACTCCCATTCAGTTCGCAGGTTTTTAATCCTCAGTGTGCATGTACTCATACTCGTGTGTGTGTGTGTGTGTGTGTGTGTGTGCAGGTTTTTAATCCTCAGTGTGCATTTACTCATACTCGTGTGTGTGCGTGCGCGCGTGTGTGTGTGTGGAGGTTTTTAATCCTCAGTGTGCATGTATTCATAACGTTGTTTGACTTGATCTAAGGTGTGATCCTGATCTAAAGACCAACGTGTGTGTGTGTGTGTGTGTGTGTGTGTGTGTGTGTGTGTGTGTGTGTGTGTGTGTGTGTAGGTGTACTGGAACTCTCTGTCTCGTACCTACTGGGTGCACTGGCACATGATCGAGATCCTGGGCAGCGGCACCAGCGGACAGGCAGAGAAGGAGACCCAGGATAAGGCCTCCACACTCACAGAGACGCTCAAACTGACCACAGGTAACACACACACACACACACACACACACACACACACACAGACCCAGGATAAGGCCTCCACACTCACAGAGACGCTCAAACTGACCACAGGTAACACACACACACACACACACACACACACACACAGACCCAGGATAAGGCCTCCACTCTCACAGAGACGCTCAAACTGACCACAGGTAACACACACACACACACACACACACACACACAGACCCAGGATAAGGCCTCCACTCTCACAGAGACGCTTAAACTGACCACAGGTAACACACACACACACACACACACACACAGACCCAGGATAAGGCCTCCACTCTCACAGAGACGCTTAAACTGACCACAGGTAACACACACACACACACACACACACACACACACAGACCCAGGATAAGGCCTCCACACTCACAGAGACGCTCAAACTGACCACAGGTAACACACACACACACACACACACACACACACACAGACCCAGGATAAGGCCTCCACACTCACAGAGACGCTCAAACTGACCACAGGTAACACACACACACACACACACACACACACACACAGACCCAGGATAAGGCCTCCACTCTCACAGAGACGCTCAAACTGACCACAGGTAACACACACACACACACACACACACACACACACACACACAGACCCAGGATAAGGCCTCCACTCTCACAGAGACGCTCAAACTGACCACAGGTAACACACACACACACACACACACACACACACACACACAGACCCAGGATAAGGCCTCCACACTCACTGAGACGCTCAAACTGACCACAGGTAACACACACACACACACACACACACACACACACACACACACACACACACACACACACACACACAGACCCAGGATAAGGCCTCCACACTCACAGAGACGCTCAAACTGACCACAGGTAACACACACACACACACACACACACACACACACACACAGAGACCCAGGATAAGGCCTCCACACTCACAGAGACGCTTAAACTGACCACAGGTAACACACACACACACACACACACACACACACACACACACACACACACACACAAACCCAGGATAAGGCCTCCACACTCACAGAGACGCTTAAACTGACCACAGGTAACACACACACACACACACACACACACACACACACACACACACACACACACACACACACACACACACACACACACACACACACACACACACACACACACACACACACACACACACACACACACACACACACACACACACACACACACACACACACACACACACACAGACCCAGACCCAGGATAAGGCCTCCACACTCACAGAGATGCTTAAACTGACCACAGGTAACACACACACACACACACACACACACACACACACACACACTCAGACCCAGGATAAGGCCTCCACACTCACAGAGATGCTTAAACTGACCACAGGTAACACACACACACACACACACACACACAGACCCAGGATAAGGCCTCCACACTCACAGAGACGCTTAAACTGACCACAGGTAACACACACACACACACACACACACACACACAGACCCAGGATAAGGCCTCCACTCTCACAGAGACGCTTAAACTGACCACAGGTAACACACACACACACACACACACACACACACACACACACACACACACACACACACACACACACACACACACACACACACACACACACACACACACAGACCCAGGATAAGGCCTCCACACTCACAGAGACGCTCAAACTGACCACAGGTAACACACACACACACACACACACACACACACACACCACACACACACACACACACACAGACCCAGGACAAGGCCTCCACACTCACAGAGACGCTCAAACTGACCACAGGTAACACACACACACACACACACACACACACACACAGACCCAGGATAAGGCCTCCACTCTCACAGAGACGCTCAAACTGACCACAGGTAACACACACACACACACACACACACACACACAGACCCAGGATAAGGCCTCCACTCTCACAGAGACGCTTAAACTGACCACAGGTAACACACACACACACACACACACACACAGACCCAGGATAAGGCCTCCACTCTCACAGAGACGCTTAAACTGACCACAGGTAACACACACACACACACACACACACACACACACAGACCCAGGATAAGGCCTCCACACTCACAGAGACGCTCAAACTGACCACAGGTAACACACACACACACACACACACACACACACACAGACCCAGGATAAGGCCTCCACACTCACAGAGACGCTCAAACTGACCACAGGTAACACACACACACACACACACACACACACACACAGACCCAGGATAAGGCCTCCACTCTCACAGAGACGCTCAAACTGACCACAGGTAACACACACACACACACACACACACACACACACACACACAGACCCAGGATAAGGCCTCCACTCTCACAGAGACGCTCAAACTGACCACAGGTAACACACACACACACACACACACACACACACACACACAGACCCAGGATAAGGCCTCCACACTCACAGAGACGCTCAAACTGACCACAGGTAACACACACACACACACACACACACACACACACACACACACACACACACACACACACACACACAGACCCAGGATAAGGCCTCCACACTCACAGAGACGCTCAAACTGACCACAGGTAACACACACACACACACACACACACACACACACACACAGAGACCCAGGATAAGGCCTCCACACTCACAGAGACGCTTAAACTGACCACAGGTAACACACACACACACACACACACACACACACACACACACACACACACACACAAACCCAGGATAAGGCCTCCACACTCACAGAGACGCTTAAACTGACCACAGGTAACACACACACACACACACACACACACACACACACACACACACACACACACACACACACACACACACACACACACACACACACACACACACACACACACACACACACACACACACACACACACACACACACACACACACACACACACACACACACACAGACCCAGACCCAGGATAAGGCCTCCACACTCACAGAGATGCTTAAACTGACCACAGGTAACACACACACACACACACACACACACACACACACACACACTCAGACCCAGGATAAGGCCTCCACACTCACAGA
>NC_085011.1:1876908-1881908 GCF_963854185.1 Sardina pilchardus | reverse complement strand
TCGTCATTCGGACATCAGCGGACACACACATGCACACACACACACAAACACACTTGACTTTTGGGAGTACCTGGGTTGGGATGATATGAGTAATGTGATGGAAACTATTACATGGGCCATTTATTGATGTGTTATTGCAGTATTATTGTTGTAATAAGTTATAGGACAAAGATAATAATGTATGTGTTATTGCAGTATTATTGTTGTAATAAGTTATAGGACAAGGATAATAATGTATGTGTTATTGCAGTATTATTGTTGTAATAAGTTATAGGACAAAGATAATAATGACTCTCTCTCTTCCCCCTCTCTTTCTCTCTGTCTCTCTCTTCTCTCCTCCCCTGTTCTCCTCTCTTCCTTCTTTCTGTTCTCTCCCTCCTCCTCTCCCCTCCTCTCCTCCTCTCCTCTACCCTCCTCTCCTCTCTCCTCCTCTCTCCTCCTCTTCCCTCCTCTCCCCTCCTCTCTCCTCCTCTCCCCTCCTCTCTCCTCTCTCCTCCTCTCTCCTCTCTCCTCTCTCCTCCTCTCTCCTCCTCTTCCCTCCTCTCCTCTCTCCTCTCTCCTCCTCTCTCCTCTCTCCTCTCTCCTCCTCTCTCCTCCTCTTCCCTCCTCTCCCCTCCTCTCCCCTCCTCTCCCCTCCTCTCTCCTCTCTCCTCTCTCCTCCTCTCTCCTCTCTCCTCCTCTCTCCTCCTCTGCTCCCTCTCTCCTGCAGTGATAAGATCCTAAAGCTGCTGGTGGAGCTGGTGGGTAGTCAGGTGAAGCTGGTTGCCGTGGCAGCGATGCGTCTGACGCGCGCTCTGATGCTCAAGTACGAGTGGCGCGTTCCCTTCGCCACCGAGGGCGGAGTCAAGGCCGTGCTCAGCAGCATGCAGGAGTTCCCCACCTGCACACAGGTGCAGCAGATCGCCCTCGCGGTACGTACACACACACACACACACACACACACACACACACACACACTCACCTGCACACACACACACACACACACACACCTGCACACAGGTGCAGCAGATCGCCCTCGCGGTACGCACACACACACACACACACACACACACACACACACCTGCACACACACACACACACACACCTGCACACACACACACTCACCTGCACACAGGTGCAGCAGATCGCCCTCGCGGTACGTGCACACACACACACACACACACACACACACACACACACACACACACACACACACACACACACTCACCTGCACACAGGTGCAGCAGATCGCCCTCGCGGTACGTACACACACACACACACACACACACACACACACCTGCACACACACACACACACACACACACACACACACACACACACACACACACACACACCTGCACACAGGTGCAGCAGATCGCCCTCGCGGTACGCGCACACACACACACACACACACACACACCTGCACACAGGTGCAGCAGATCGCCCTCGCGGTACGTGCACACACACACACACACACACACACACACACACACACACACACACACACACACACACACACACACACACATGCAGCAGATCGCCCTCGCGGTACGTGCACACACACACACACACACACACACACACACACACACACACACACACACTCACCTGCACACAGGTGCAGCAGATCGCCCTCGCGGTACGTGCGCACACACACACACACACACACACACACACACACACACACACAAATGCGTGCACTCAGATGCAACTGTTGACCCTGGACGGTGGCCATGTCTGTACTAATTTCCCGCATATAAGCTGCATTGTTATAAGTCGAAGGATAGTGTTTTATGCAAGTTAAAAGAAACAAAACCATATTGATGCCATATTAACTGTCCCCGTGTATTAACCTCATAGCTTAAGAAATTTAGCAAAATCAATGTATAAGCCGCAGCTAATAGTCGGGAAATTACGGTATATTTGGTGATGTACTGTATTTCTCTCTGTGCTGGTTGGCCAGACGCTAAAGGTGATCATGGGGGCGAGTGTTTGTTTACTTGATTATTTATTTATTTATGTATGTGTGTGTGTATTTCTCTCTGTCCCGGGGGCGAGTGTTTGTTCACTTGATTAATTATTTATTTATGTGTGTGTGTATTTCTCTCTGTGCTGATTGGCCAGACGCTAAAGGTGATCAGGGGGGCGAGTGTTTGTTCACTTGATTATTTATTTATTTATTTATGTGTGTGTGTATTTCTCTCTGTTCTGATTGGCCAGACGCTGAAGGTGATCATGGGGGCGAGTGTTTGTTCACTTGATTATTTATTTATTTATGTGTGTGTGTGTATTTCTCTCTGTTCTGATTGGCCAGACGCTAAAGGTGATCATGGGGCAAGTGTTTGTTTACTTGATTATTTATATATTTATTTGTGTGTGTGTATTTCTATCTGTCCTGATTGGCCAGACGCTGAAGGTGATAACGGGGGCGAGTAAGCACGACATGCGCGGCGTGGACAGCGGGATGCCGCTCTCGGAGTCGGGCACGCAGATGATGCTGGAGATCTTCGCCAGCATCGGCTCCGCCACACCAGAGGGCGCCAAAGGCCTGCTCAGCACCATCCCCACCGCCATCGAGCTCATGCTCAACACGCCAAGGTACGCCATACGTGTGTGTGTGTGTGTGTGTGTGTGTGTGTGTGTGTGTGTGTGTGTCTCCAAAGGCCTGCTCAGCACCATCCCCACCGCCATCGAGCTCATGCTCAACACGCCAAGGTATGTCATACGTGTGTGTGTGTGTGTGTGTGTGTCTCCAAAGGCCTGCTCAGCACCATCCCCACCGCCATCGAGCTCATGCTCAACACGCCAAGGTACGCCATACGTGTGTGTGTGTGTGTGTGTGTGTGTGTGTGTGTGTGTGTCCAAAGGCCTGCTCAGCACCATCCCCACCGCCATCGAGCTCATGCTCAACACGCCAAGGTATGGTGTGTGTGTGTGTGTGTGTGTGTGTGTGTCTCCAAAGGCCTGCTCAGCACCATCCCCACCGCCATCGAGCTCATGCTCAACACGCCAAGGTACGCCGTACAGGGGTGTGTGTGTGTGTGTGTGTGTTCTCTCTCTGCAGGTATTCTCTGTTGGTGTGTAACGGGCTGCTGGTGTGTGTGTGTAACCTCTCTCTCTCTCTCTCTCTCTCTCTCTCTCTCTCTCTCTCTCTCTCTCTCTCTCTCTCTCTCCCTCTCTCTCTCTCTGCAGGTGTTTCCTGTCGCTGTGTAACGGGCTGCTGGTGGTCATCATGCTGATCTCCAGCCACAAGAGTCTGGCGGAGCAGCTGGTGGCGTGCGGGATCACCGCCGTGCTGAAGAAGTGCCTCTCCACCACCACCCTCGCCATCATCGCCCTCAACCACATCTCCATGGTGCACAAGCTGGAGAAACAGGGTACACACACACACACACACACACACACACACACACACACACACACACACACACACACCACCCTCGCCATCATCGCCCTCAACCACATCTCCATGGTGCACAAGCTGGAGAAGCAGGGTACACACACACACACACACACACACACACACACACACACACACACACACACACACACACACACACACACACACACACACACCACCACCCTCGCCATCATCGCCCTCAACCACATCTCCATGGTGCACAAGCTGGAGAAGGTACACACACACACACACACACACACACACACACACACACACACACACACCACCACCCTCGCCATCATCGCCCTCAACCACATCTCCATGGTGCACAAGCTGGAGAAGCAGGGTACACACACACACACACACACACACACACACACACACACCACCACCCTCGCCATCATCGCCCTCAACCACATCTCCATGGTGCACAAGCTGGAGAAGCAGGGTACACACACACACACACACACACACACACACACACACACACACACACACTCCACTACCCTCGCTATCATCACCCTCAACCAAATCTTTTTTACAGTCTCTGGTGAAATTGCAGTCGCCGTATTTAGCTCATGACTCTTGTGACACTTGTGACTGTGTGTGTGTGTGTGTGTGTGTGTGTGTGTGTGTGTGTAGAGTCTGCGGAGGAGCAGGAGTTTAAGGACATGGAGCTGCGCATGCTGGTGGAGAGCCTGAAGAACATGACGGCCACTAAGGAGGTGATCCAGACGCTGGAGCAGCTGCTGTGCGAGCCCTCGTCCAATCAGCTGGAGGACGAGAAGAACAAGGTCACGCACAGCCGCGACGCCTTCCAGGACCTGGTGGGGCTCATGGACCAGCACCGCGTCGACCGCGCCGTCCAGCTCTCCATCCTCAGGTCCGCGGACACCACCCGACACCACCCGACACGGCACGACACCACCCGACACCACCCGACACCACCCGGCACGACACCACCCGACACCCCCCGACACCACCCGACACGACACCACCCGACACCACACCACCCGACACGACACCACCCGACACCACATCGCATTACATTACATTACAATGCCGTCCAGCTCTCCATCCTCAGGTCCGCTGACACCACCCGACACCACCCGACACCACCCGACACCACCCGACACGACACCAGCCGACACGGCACGACACGACCTGACACCACCCGACCTGACACCACCCGACACGACACCACCCGACCCCACCCGACACCACCCGACACGGCACGACATCCCCCGACACCACCCGACACGACACCACCCGACACGACACCACCCGACACGACACCACCCGACACGACACCACCCGACACCACCCGACACCCCCCGACACCACCCGACACGACACCACCCGACACGACACCACCCCACCCGACACCACCCGACACCACCCGACACGGCACCACCCCACCCGACACCACCCGACACGACACCACCCCACCCGACACCACCCGACACCACCCGACACCACCCGACACCACCCGACACGGCACCACCCCACCCGACACCACCCGACACGACACCACCCCACCCGACACCACCCGACACCACCCGACACCACCCGACACGACACGACACCACCCGACAACACCCGACCCCACCCGACACCCCCC
>NC_085011.1:1854408-1869408 GCF_963854185.1 Sardina pilchardus | reverse complement strand
GAGATGCCAGCAGGTGAGACCCTATAGCTGCTGCATTGCTATGCTATGGTTACTGTACTATAGGCTATACTGCACTAGAGATGCCAGCATTGCTATGCTATGGCTACTGTACTATAGGCTATACCGCACTCTGCATTGCTATGCTATGGCTAATAAACTATAGGCTATACTGCACTAGAGATGCTATGGCTACTGTGCTATAGGCTATACTGCACTAGAGATGCCAGCATTGCTATGCTATGGCTACTGTACTATAGGCTATACCGCACTCTGCATTGCTATGCTATGGCTAATAAACTATAGGCTATACTGCACTAGAGACGCCAGCATTGCTATGCTATGGCTACTGTGCTATAGGCTATACTGCACTAGAGATGCTATGGCTACTGTACTATAGGCTATACTGCACTCAGCATTGCTATGCTATGGCTACTGTACTATAGGCTATACCGCACTCTGCATTGCTATGCTATGGCTACTGTACTATAGGCTATACCGCACTCTGCATTGCTATGCTATGGCTACTGTGCTATAGGCTATACTGCACTAGAGATGCTAGCATTGCTATGCTATGGCTACTGTACTATAGGCTATACCGCACTCTGCATTGCTATGCTATGGCTACTGTACTATAGGCTATACTGCACTCAGCATTGCTATGCTATGGCTACTGTACTATAGGCTATACCGCACTCTGCATTGCTATGCTATGGCTACTGTACTATAGGCTATACCGCACTCTGCATTGCTATGCTATGGCTACTGTGCTATAGGCTATACTGCACTAGAGATGCTAGCATTGCTATGCTATGGCTACTGTACTATAGGCTATACCGCACTCTGCATTGCTATGCTATGGCTACTGTACTATAGGCTATACTGCACTCTGCATTGCTATGCTATGGCTACTGTACTATCCGGTTATTAAGTGATGATGTAATAATGGGATAATAAATAGTTTTCCGGGTCCAACGGCTTTCAAATTCACATGTTATTCTCCATAGACAGTAAAATAAACTATTATTTTCCGCTATTCTGACTAGCCTTTAAGAAAATTGTCATCTTATACGGACTTGTTGCCTCAACCTAATCAAATCTATATTTTTTTGCGGAAGCCTGGACGTTACCCATTCATGTATCATCTGACTGCATAGCTACAGTGATTACTTTGTTAAAGTCTAGCGATTTTGTTTTAAAACCGCTAAAACGAAGGTGGTGATGACAAAGTTTACAAGTAGCAAAAACCGTCTGGCTGCGCTAATAAACGTCTTTTCACAAAATAGCTGCTGGGTCCGTGACGTCGGACTTAACAACCGAATAGGCTATACTGCACTAGAGATGCCATCATTACTATGCTATGGCTACTGTACTATAGGCTATACCGCACTCTGCATTGCTATGCTATGGCTACTGTGCTATAGGCTATACTGCACTAGAGATGCCATCATTACTATGCTATGGCTACTGTACTATAGGCTATACCGCACTCTGCATTGCTATGCTATGGCTACTGTGCTATAGGCTATACTGCACTAGAGATGCCATCATTGCTATGCTATGGCTACTGTGCTATAGGCTATACTGTACTAGAGATGCTAGCATTGCTATGCTATGGCTACTATACTATAGGCTATACTGCACTATAGCTGCTGCATTGCTATGCTATGGCTACTGTGCTATAGGCTATACCGCACTCTGCATTGCTATGCTATGGCTACTGTACTATAGGCTATACTGCATTCTGCATTGCTATGCTATGGCTACTGTACTATAGGCAATACTGCACTAGAGATGCCAGCATTGCTATGCTATGGCTACTGTACTATAGGCTATACTGCACTCTGCATTGCTATGCTATGGCTACTGTACTATAGGCTATACTGCATTCTGCATTGCTATGCTATGGCTACTGTGCTATAGGCTATACTGCACTAGAGATGCCAGCATTGCTATGCTATGGCTACTGTGCTATAGGCTATACCGCACTCTGCATTGCTATGCTATGGCTACTGTACTATAGGCTATACTGCATTAGAGATGCCAGCAGGGGAGACCCTATAGCTGCTGCATTGCTATGCTATGGCTACTATAGGGGGTGGAGTGCGGACTCATCCCATTAGTGACCTCTGACCCCTCTGCTCGCGGCGTTCAGGGCGGCATCGACACGCGCGTGCACGGCTTCGAGGTGCTGGGGCCCAAGCCCACCTTCTGGCCCGTCTTCAAGGAGCAGCTGTGCTGTCGCACCTACCTGTTCTACACCACCAAGGCACACACCTGGTGCCAGGAGATCCTGGAGGACAAGACACAGCTGCTGCAGCTCTTCAACAAGTACAACACACACACACACACACACACACACACACACACACACACACACACACACACACACACACACACACACACAAATATCTAGTGCTTTACACCTGAACCTGTCCAAATTGGTACCTGTATCAAAGATTGTGTTGAGGCTAATCGACGTGTGTGTGTGTGTGTGTGTGTGTGTGTGTCCCAGGTTGAACAGTGCTCTGAAACACGAACAGATGTTTGCTGACCGCTTCCTGCCTGATGCTGAAGCTGCCGAGGCTCTGGGGCGCACCTGCTGGGAGGCCCTCATCACACCTATAGTGCAGAGCATCACCCTCTCAGGTACACACACACACACACACACACACACACACACCTGCTGGGAGGCCCTCATCACACCTATAGTGCAGAGCATCACCCTCTCAGGTACACACACACACACACACACACACACACACACACACACACACACACACACACACACACACACACACACCTGCTGGGAGGCCCTCATCACACCTATAGTGCAGAGCATCACCCTCTCAGGTACACACACACACACACACACACACACACACACACACACCTGCTGGGAGGCCCTCATCACACCTATAGTGCAGAGTATCACCCTCTCAGGTACACACACACACACACACACACACACACACACACACACACACACCTGCTGGGAGGCCCTCATCACACCTATAGTGCAGAGCATCCCCCTCTCAGGTACACACACACACACACACACACACACACACACACACACACACCTGCTGGGAGGCCCTCATCACACCTATAGTGCAGAGCATCACCCTCTCAGGTACACACACACACACACACACACACACACACACACACACACACACACACACACCTGCTGGGAGGCCCTCATCACACCTATAGTGCAGAGTATCACCCTCTCAGGTACACACACACACACACACACACACACACCTGCTGGGAGGCCCTCATCACACCTATAGTGCAGAGCATCACCCTCTCAGGTACACACACACACACACACACACACACACACACACACACACACACCTGCTGGGAGGCCCTCATCACACCTATAGTGCAGAGCATCACCCTCTCAGGTACACACACACACACACACACACACACACACACACACACACACACACACACCTGCTGGGAGACCCTCATCACACCTATAGTGCAGAGCATCACCCTCTCAGGTACACACACACACACACACACACACACACACACACACACACACACACACACACACACCTGCTGGGAGGCCCTCATCACACCTATAGTGCAGAGCATCACCCTCTCAGGTACACACACACACACACACACACACACACACACACACACACACACCTGCTGGGAGGCCCTCATCACACCTATAGTGCAGAGCATCACCCTCTCAGGTGTACACACACACACACACACACACACACACACACACACACACACACACACACACACACACACACACACACACACACACACACCTGCTGGGAGGCCCTCATCGCACCTATAGTGCAGAGCATCACCCTCTCAGGTACACACACACACACACACACACACACACACACACACACACACACACACACACCTGCTGGGAGGCCCTCATCACACCTATAGTGCAGAGCATCACCCTCTCAGGTACACACACACACACACACACACACACCTGCTGGGAGGCCCTCATCACACCTATAGTGCAGAGCATCACCCTCTCAGGTGTACACACACACACACACACACACACACACACACACACACACACACACACACACACCTGCTGGGAGGCCCTCATCACACCTATAGTGCAGAGCATCACCCTCTCAGGTACACACACACACACACACACACACACCTGCTGGGAGGCCCTCATCACACCTATAGTGCAGAGCATCACCCTCTCAGGTGTACACACACACACACACACACACACACACACACACACACACACACACACACACACACACACACACACACCTGCTGGGAGGCCCTCATCGCACCTATAGTGCAGAGCATCACCCTCTCAGGTACACACACACACACACACACACACACACACACACACACACACACACACACACACACACCTGCTGGGAGGCCCTCATCACACCTATAGTGCAGAGCATCACCCTCTCAGGTACACACACACACACACACACACACACCTGCTGGGAGGCCCTCATCACACCTATAGTGCAGAGCATCACCCTCTCAGGTACACACACACACACACACACACACACACACACACACACCTGCTGGGAGGCCCTCATCACACCTATAGTGCAGAGTATCACCCTCTCAGGTACACACACACACACACACACACACACACACACACACACACACACACACACACACACCTGGTGGGAGGCCCTCATCACACCTATAGTGCAGAGCATCACCCTCTCAGGTACACACACACACACACACACATACACACACACACACACCTGCTGGGAGGCCCTCATCACACCTATAGTGCAGAGCATCACCCTCTCAGGTACACACACACACACACACACACACACACACACACCTGCTGGGAGGCCCTCATCACACCTATAGTGCAGAGCATCACCCTCTCAGGTACACACACACACACACACACACACACACACACACACACACACACACACACACACACACACCTGGTGGGAGGACCTCATCACACCTATAGTGCAGAGCATCACCCTCTCAGGTACACACACACACACACACACACACACACACACACACACACACACACACACACACACACACCTGGTGGGAGGACCTCATCACACCTATAGTGCAGAGCATCACCCTCTCAGGTACACACACACACACACACACACACACACACCTGCTGGGAGACCCTCATCACACCTATAGTGCAGAGCATCACTCTCAGCTGAGACACACAAGCACACTCTGGCCCAGTCACATACACACCTACACACACACACACACACCTACACACACACACACACACACACACACACACACACACACACACTCACCTTCTGGGAGGCCCTCATCACACCTATAGTGCAGAGTATCACCCTCTCAGGCACACACACACACACACACACACACCTACACACACACCTACACACACACACACACCCCTGTAACTCCTTGTCCTCCTCTGTGTGCTTCCAGACTCCCCTGTGCTGAGTCCGCTGGCCTGGCTGCTGAGTGAATACCTGGACAACGCCGAGTCGTCCAAGCGCTACAAGACGCGGGCGGCCATCTTTAACTCGCGCGTGCGCCGCCTCACACACCTGCTGGTGCACGTGGACACGAGCCGCGTCGACACCGAGGAGCTCAGGCCGCCCGTCAAGTCCAGTGAGTACCCCACGCTCAGAACGCAGTCCACTCAGTACCCCACGCTCAGAACGTAGTCCACTCAGTACCCCACGCTCAGAATGTAGTCTAGTGAGTACCCCACGCTCAGAACGTAGTCCACTCAGTACCCCACGCTCAGAACGTAGTCCACTCAGTACCCCACGCTCAGAGTATAGTCCAGTGAGTACCCCACGCTCAGAACGTAGTCCACTCAGTACCCCACGCTCAGAATGTAGTCTAGTGAGTACCCCACGCTCAGAACGTAGTCCACTCAGTACCCCACGCTCAGAACGTAGTCCACTCAGTACCCCACGCTCAGAGTATAGTCCAGTGAGTACCCCACGCTCAGAACGTAGTCCACTCCGTACCCCACGCTCAGAACGTAGTCCACTCCGTACCCCACGCTCAGAACGTAGTCCACTCAGTACCCCACGCTCAGAACGTAGTCCACTCAGTACCCCACGCTCAGAACGTAGTCCACTCCGTACCCCACGCTCAGAGTGTAGTCTAGTGAGTGAGTACCCTACGCTCAGAACGTAGTCCACTCAGTACCCCACGCTCTGAGTGTAGTCCAGTGAGTACCCCACGCTCAGAACGTAGTCCACTCAGTACCCCACACTCAGAACGTAGTCCACTCAGTACCCCACGCTCAGAACGTAGTCCACTCAGTACCCCACACTCAGAACGTAGTCCACTCAGTACCCCACGCTCAAAGTGTAGTCCAGTGAGTACCCCACGCTCAGAGTGTAGTCTAGTGAGTGAGTACCCTACACTCAGAATGTAGTCCAGTGAGTACCCCACGCTCAGTGTAGTCCAACGCGTCTGGATCGGAACCAAGCCGCATTTCCTGTCTTTTCTGGAGTGACCTTTGACCTTAAGGCCAGTTCAGTCCTTATTCTAGAGTGATCTTTGACCTTAAGGTCAGTTCAGTCTCCATTCTAGAGTGCCCTTTGACCTTGAGGCCAGTTCAGTCTCTGTGCAGTTTGGTTCTTAAAGGACAGAGGAGACTGTGCACCTGGATAAGGCATAACCTCAGTATTCAAATGCACCTGGAGAAGGCATAACCTCGGGGAGGGCACCTCAGTATTCAAAAGAACAAGTAGCGCACAGCTGCTCACCTGGTCAGCAGCTACTGGTGTATTGGTCAGACAAAGCCTCTGCCTGACCGACACGTCCACTGATCAATAAACCGTTTGCCGTTCTTGGGTAGTGATTGGTGTTGCGCTATTAGTTCTTTTTGATACGGAGGTTCTGTCAGGAGTGGAGTGGGTTTTGGTCTGCCAGGAGTGGAGTGGGTTTGGGTCTGTCAGGAGTGGAGTGGGTTTGGGTCTGCCAGGAGTGGAGTGGGCAGTTTAGGCTCAGGGTGAGCCCTTCAATCAACCTCTGACCTTTTACAGCGCATGTTCACCAGGCCATTAACGCATTTGGCTGTACATGTCTCTCTATTTCGGCCTTTTAAGCAGGTCTAAAATAGTTTTCAACTTCTGCCAACTCAATGTCATCGTCTAGATTTTTCAAGGCTGATCTCTTTCTCTAGTAGACCTGTGAGACCTGTTTTGACTCAGGAGAAATTTGACACCATTGCCTTAAAGGCTCCTGTAGTTTCTGAGTGCGCATGGATCTAAGACTTAAAGGTATACTATGCAACGTTTTTCAGTTAATCAATTCGTTCCATACTGTTATATATGATTAAATGAGTCATTACCGGTCGAACGGTGTTTTTTTGGCCGCTCTAGTGGTCTGTAGCGGTAAAACCACACTTGCAACTTCAGGAGACACCGGGCACGCACCCATGCTCTACTCCAGGAAGTGTCATGTAAAGTCTCATGAAAAGGCACGGCAGACTGACCGATTGAGGAGTTTTGTCAAATATACATGCTAAAGCTGTAGGCGAAGCTCTGCAGAGAAATATGTGACGTTCCACGGCAAAACCAGTCGCTTGTCGCAACAGGCGTTTCTGAGAAAAATGGCCATTTATGTCACTTGTGCTAAAATCGTGGATTTTTTTTTGTTTTGTTTTGAAACAGTGGGAGGTCTACACTGTACGGCCGTGAATACATTTCGCCGAAAAACTGACCTTTTGTAGTCTAAAAACGTGAGTTTGTTGAGGTGAGAAAGTTAGAGGAAGCAGGAAGTTAGAGGCGTCTCGTTTTTTGCCGCTTTACGGTAAATGCACTCATCGACAACCACCAAGCCATCCGCGTGCTGTGTCGTTGATACAAGTACCGTAAATCTTGTAATAGCGGCGACCTTACAAAGCGTTCGTGAGTGTTGAGCCGACGGTTAACTTCAAAGGCAGATTTCTCCGTTTTTCTATTGGCATGACAGGATGAACTCAACTCCTTTGAATGTTTATATTTCAGTAATATGACGTTCAATTCATTAGATATAGGTATCGTTTTGAAGGTTGATTATGCCCCTTCCTGAAAACGTAATAACTTTGATTTTGAAAATTTGGACATTGTGACTGATTTCGCCGTGGAAGGTCACATATGCAAGCATAAAACGAGCGAAAATGAAAAGTGAAAGCGAAACCGGCGATGAAATCGCCAATCCTGCATAGTATACCTTTAAACTATGTGCATGTGTTGGAGGAGTGTGGAGGGATCTAAGACTTAAACTGTGACGTGCATGCCATATGTGTCTGCATTGCAAGTGCTTTCTATGAGCAGACTGATTAACTGAAGGTGCAATGTGAGGTTTCTGCTGGACAATGTCTCTCTGTCTGCCAGAACAGCACAGGCCTTTACAGCACAGAGAACATGCAGCTTCCCCAGAATTCCTGTACATCCCTTGGGTCTAGAGTTCTAGAATTCTTGTACATCCCTTGGGTCAAGATTTCTGGAATTCCTGTGCATTACAACGGTCTAGAGTTCTAGAATTCCTAGTAATCCCTTGGGTCTAGAGCTCTAGAATTCCTGGGCATCCCTTGGGTCTAGAATTCTAGAATTCCTGGGCATCCCAGTGGTCTAGAGTTCTAGAATTCCTGGGCATCCCTTGGGTCTAGTTCTAGAGTTCCTGTGCATCCCTTGGGTCTAGAGTTCTAGAATTCCTGGGCATCCCTTGGGTCTAGTTCTAGAGTTCCTGTGCATCCCTTGGGTCGAGAGTTCTAGAATTCCTGGGCATCCCTTGGGTCTACAGTTCTAGAATTCCTGGGCATCCCTTGGGTCTAGTTCTAGAGTTCCTGGGCATCCCTTGGGTCTAGAGTTCTAGAATTCCTGGGCATCCCTTGGGTCTAGAGTTCTAGAATTCCTGGGCATCCTTTGGGTCTATTCTAGAATTTCTGAATACATTTTCAGGACGGGAATAATGTAAGCAAATGTGAGATTGATGAAACTGGTCAAGAAACGTACATGTGCACAGAACAGCTGTGCTTCCTTGTGTCAGAATCGCATGTTTATTATTTTGAGTAGAGCTACACATTGCACCTTCAAGCAAAGTGTATGAAAAGCTAGAATTGTGCTGAGGCTGTTGCAGCCACCAGTTCTCTATTTGAAGATATGTTTCTTGTTTTCAGAAGGTATCAACAGAAGCAAAGATTTGAAGAGTAAGTAACAGAATAGATGTTAAAGTCCTGCATTGCAATGCACTCTATTATTTCTGTTCATTTTGCTAATTATATGTATGTCCTGCAATCCAATACACTGTATTGTTTTGTTTCTGCTGATTCTGCAAATGATATGTTGTTTTGAGTATGAAGGCGGTGGGGTTTTTAATTGCATAATTCACTCCTGTCCAAGCTCCTCCCCTATTAACCTGCACCTGCCACTTGTGGTTTATTCTCCTGCCTTCTATTTACCAGCAACTTATATGCACACACACACATACACACATGCACACACACACACACACACACGCTTGATATTTACACACACACACACACACACACACACACACATGCGCGTTTCACATTTCCACACATGCTCGTTTGATATTTCCATACATTAGCATTGGTTGATTGGTAGAAGACATGTCAAACATGCCCCCTTTAATGATCTGAAATATAAACATGCCCCCTAAACATGCCCCCTCTAGACGTCCATGTTTGAGTGATTTAAGCATTCAATATGGCTGCCCTGTCACCAGTCTCTTAAAGGACTCATTCAATATGGCTGCCCTGTCCCCAGTCCCTTAAAGGACTCATTCAATATGGCTGCCCATTCAATATGGCTGCCCTGTCACCAGTCCCTTAAAGGACTCATTCAATATGGCTGCCCTGTCCCTAGTCCCTAGTCCCTTAAAGGACTCATTCAATATGGCTGCCCTGTCCCCAGTCCCTTAAAGGGCCCATAAAGGTCCTCGCTGCGTGGGCAAGCCTCTGGCCTTGTGTCACTGTTGTGTGTAGCGTGTGAATCCTGTGGGTAGTGTGTTGTGTGTAGCGTTTGAATCCTGTGGGTAGTGTGTGTCGGTCAGCGTCATGGTGCCTCTGTTGCAGATGGCAAGGAGGGCAAGAACAAGGAGGCGGCCGTGACGTCCTCGTCTTCCTCGGCGGTCAAGCCCAAGCTCAAGAACACCAGCAGCATTGCAGGCATCGCCCTCTGCTGGCAGGGAGTGGTACAGAGACAGGTCAGTCACGCATAAACACACACACACACACACACACACACACACACACACACACACAGACACACAGACACACAGACACACAGACACACACACACACACACACACACGCACACACGCACACACGCACAGACACACACACACACACACACACACACACACACACACACACACACACACACACACAGACACACACACAGACACAGACACAGACACAGACACAGACACAGACACAGACACAGACACAGACACAGACACAGACACAGACACAGACACAGACACACACACACACACACACGTACAAAGGCACAGACAGACAGACCCTTTAAATACATCAATGTAGTGAAGCCAGTGGTGCTCTCTGTGTGCAGGTGAAGAAGTTTCTGGACTCGGCGTGCAGCCTGCCGGACTTCGTGGAGCGCTACCGGGCGATGTACCTGCGTCTGAAGAACGCCATGGAGGAGCTGTTCGGCCAGCAGACGGCCTTCGTGCTGGCGCTCCGACAGGGCTTCTCCGCCGCACTGCTGCAGCTCTCCATCCTCACCTCCATGCACGTGAGTACAGACTACATCTCCCACAATGCACCTCTCAGTCCTCACCTCCATGCACGTGAGTACAGACTACATCTCCCACAATGCACCTCTCAGTCCTCACCTCCATGCACGTGAGTACAGACTACATCTCCCACAATGCACCTCTCAGTCCAATGCACCTCTCAGTCCTCACCTCCATGCACGTGAGTACAGACTACATCTCCCACAATGCACCCCTCAGTCCTCACCTCCATGCACGTGAGTACAGACTACATCTCCCACAATGCACCTCTCAGTCCAATGCACCTCTCAGTCCTCACCTCCATGCACGTGAGTACAGACTACATCTCCCACAATGCACCTCTCAGTCCTCACCTCCATTTAGTGAGTACAGACTACATCTCCCACAATGCACCTCTCAGTCCTCACCTCCATGCACGTGAGTACAGACTACATCTCCCACAATGCACCTCTCAGTCCTCACCTCCATGCACGTGAGTACAGACTACATCTCCCACAATGCACCTCTCAGTCCTCACCTCCATGCACGTGAGTACAGACTACATCACCCACAATGCACCTCTCAGTCCTCACCTCCATGCACGTGAGTTCAGACTACATCACCCACAATGCACTTCAGTGCACAACTACATCACCCACAATGCATCTCTCAGCCTCCTGCCCCCATTCGTACAAATGGCTTTCCTTACGAGTAGTAAGATGACACAACAAGAAGTTCCGCAAAATTACGCGACTGCACGCCGGTCTCGTACAAATCAATAGACCCCCAGTTCACTGGTGTGATCAATGACTGACCTGTTGTGTGTGTTTGTGTGTGTGTGTGTGTGTGTGCGCAGGTGAGCGAGCGCTTTGCCCAGTACATTGACCTGATGATCCAGGAGAGCTGTGGGGACAGTGGGAGTGTGGAGACACTGAGCCAGCTGCAGCAGTTCCTGGAGCCCATGCTCTTCCTGTCTGGCCTGGAGCTCGCAAACACCTTCGAGCACTTCTACAGGTGAGACACACACACACACACACACACACACACACACACACACACACACACACACACACACACACACACATTACTGGAGCCCATGCTCTTCCTGTCTGGCCTGGAGCTCGCAAACACCTTCGAGCACTTCTACAGGTCAGCCACACACACACGCACACACACACACACACACACACACTCGTTTGGAACGCTAGTAATGTTGTGTGCCCAAGTCCCACTCAGCTCCTGACCTGATGAAGAGTTTTGTGGCTCGAAATGGCCTCTAGTGAGAGTGGTTGAGGAAGGAGGAGCAATGGGCCTTTATATTCGCTCTACATTTGCTCTACATTTGCTCTACATTTGCTCTACATTTGCCTTACATTTCCACCTGTTTTCTGTTCTGAGCTCCTATCAGGATTGGATGTGCAGACACTCTTCAATAACTGATTACTCTTATCTGTCCTCCCTCCCTCCCCCCCCCCCCCCCCCCCCCTCTGTAGGTACTACCTGGGGGACCGTCTGCTGGGCCAGAGTAAGGTGTGGCTGGAGAGTGCTGTGATTGAGCAGATCGGCTCCTGCTTCCCCAACCGCTTCCCCCAGCAGATGCTCACCAACCTGCGCGAGTCCCAGGAGCTGCAGCAGGAGTTCCACCTCTACCGGCTACAGCAGCTGGACAAGACCCTGCAGGACCTGGACGAGGAGGTACACACACACACACACACACACACGCACACGCACACGCACACGCACACGCACACGCACACGCACACGCACGCACGCTCACACTCACACTCACACTCACACTCACACTCACACTCACACTCACACACGCGCACACACACACACACACACACACACACACACACACACACACACACACACACACACACACTCTGCTGACGTGGACACAAGACACAGTTTAGGGGGTGTCCGTGAAGATGTAAGACAGCATGCACCATTGTCTGTAAATGTATAGGAAATGTAAATTCCATGACGTCAGGAAGATCTCCAAAGTGCTGCCAGTATGCTCCTGATCCTCATTAGGAAGAGGACCTGCTGCACAGAAAATGTTAGATCCGATTACATTAGATTAGAAATATTTGAACATACTAAAACCGACATTGATGAGCCGAGCATTGCGCTTTAAAGTTGAACCAAGTTCAACGCCCTGCTTGTTCAATGCTAGCGTTACGCCACCGCCGGTCCACTGACAAACCATAGAGAACTATAGGAACCATAGAGAACAATAGGAACCATGGAGAACAATAAGAAACCAACCTAGCCGCTGGCTAATGTGATCTCTGCCTAAGTGTATAAGGACTAAAGTGTATAAGGTGTATAAGAACTAAAGTGTATAAGAACTAAAGTGTATAAGAACTAATGTGTATAAGGACTAAAGTGTATAAGGTGTATAAGAACTAAAGTTTATAAGAAGTTTATAAGAACTAAAGTGTATAGCAGTAGGAGAGGACACATTACTAATTTTGTACACAGTGGTTGCCGTAAGTGATAAAGCAACAGTCTAGTCTTAGAGACATGTAAAACTCACCGTGTGTGTGTGTGTGTGTGTGTGTGTGTGTGTCAGATGATGGAGGAGCAGTCGTCGGAGGCGGACGATGATAGTGAGGTGAAGGTGCTGGTCTTGTTAAAGCACCAGTCTAGAGACATGTAAAACTCACCCTGTGTGTGTGTGTGTGTGTGTGTGTGTGTGTGTGTGTGTGTGTGTGTGTGTGTGTGTGTGTCAGATGATGGAGGAGCAGTCGTCGGAGGCGGATGACGATAGTGAGGTGAAGGTGCTGGTCTTGTCTCCGCGCTGCTGGGCCGTGTCGCCCCCCTGTTACCTTGACGACCCCAGGAAGCACTTCCCCACTCAGCTGTGCAGCTACCTGGCCGAGTTCACCGACTTCTACTCCAGCAGTCAGTACCTCTCACCTCCTGTGTGTGTGTGTGTGTGTGTACTTCTACTCCAGCAGTCAGTACCTCTCACCTCCTGTGTGTGTGTGTGTGTGTGTACTTCTACTCCAGCAGTCAGTACCTCTCACCTCCTGTGTGTGTGTGTGTGTGTGTGTGTGTGTGTGTGTGTGTGTGTGTGTGTGTGTGTGTGTGTGTGTATGTACTTCTACTCCAGCAGTCAGTACCTCTCACCTCCTGTGTGTGTGTGTGTGTGTGTGTGTGTGTATGTACTTCTACTCCAGCAGTCAGTACCTCTCACCTCCTGTGTGTGTGTGTGTGTGTGTGTGTGTGTGTGTGTGTGTGTGTGTGTGTATGTACTTCTACTCCAGCAGTCAGTACCTCTCACCTCCTGTGTGTGTGTGTGTGTGTGTGTGTGTGTGTGTCTGTATGTACAAGTTTACGTTTTTATACATATACGTTTTTGCCTTTTTTGCCTTTTGTACATTTATGTAAATTATTTTACTGGGTTTTCAGAACATTTCTAATAAGTGTCCATCCGTGTGTGTGTGTGTGTGTGTGTGTGTGTGTGTGTGTGTGTGTGTGTGTGTGTGTGTGTGTGTGTGTGTGTGTGTGTGTGTGTGTGTGTGTGTGTGTGTGTGTGTGTGTGTGTGTGTGTGTGTGTGTGTGTGTGTGTGTGTGTCCCTTAGGCCAGAGCATCTACAGCCTGAGTCACAGTAAGCCGCGGCGTCTGCAGTGGACCTGGCTGGGCCATGCTGAGCTCCACTACGGCTCCTGCACCCTCTACGTGTCCACCCTGCAGATGTACATCCTGCTGCAGTTCAACACCCAGGAGGTACACACACACACACACACACACACACACACACACACACACACACTCCCTCTACGTGTCCACCCTGCAGATGTACATCCTGCTGCAGTTCAACACCCAGGAGGTACACACACACACACACACACACACACACACACACACACACACACACACACACACACACACACACACACACACACACACACACACACACTCCCTCTACGTGTCCACCCTGCAGATGTACATCCTGCTGCAGTTCAACACCAAGGAGGTACACACACACACACACACACACACACACACACACACACACACACTCCCTCTACGTGTCCACCCTGCAGATGTACATCCTGCTGCAGTTCAACACCCAGGAGGTACACACACACACACACACACACACACACACACACACACACACACACACACACACACTCCCTCTACGTGTCCACCCTGCAGATGTACATCCTGCTGCAGTTCAACACCAAGGAGGTACACACACACACACACACACACACACACACACACACACACACACACACACA
>NC_085011.1:1846908-1851908 GCF_963854185.1 Sardina pilchardus | reverse complement strand
CTCGCACCCCTGTGTTTGGGGTATGAAATGTTGAGTAGCGAGTGGGGGGGGGGGTTTGTCTGTTTGTGTGCATGAAAGGGGAATGAAATTTGCCTCATGGCTAACCTTCTGCCAAACCTGTGGCTCCGAGTCTTAAGAGACCACCAGCCACCTCCCCTTTTCCCGTGAGGCACTTAAAAAAAAAAAAAAAAAAAAAAAATGAAGCTTCTGTTCGGTTCTGCTTGTGTTCTCATGACCTCTTGTTCAGGGCAAGTGACAAAATGATTCTGTACAAAGAGAGTTGCCTCGGCGATAACGCCAAACCAGTACGGTCCTTAGATACGTACGGTCCGCTCCCCCTGCCTTTTCAGCATTGTCCGTTCAGCTCTTCTGTCAACGGTTCTGTGTGTTGTGCGCTTGTGCTGCGCTCGGTGGATGATTGTAGATGCGGCTGTGGGCTTTGCAACGTCTGGATCTCTGTCTGTCGGCCACAGAGTTGCTCAAAGTGGCTCTGATGCTTCTGCACTGTTTATTTAGCACCAAAAATTTACCAGCCCTACCTTCTTATCTCTCTTTTTTTGTTTTTCTTCTAAAGTTGGCGTTTCAGGCCAACGCACGCATACTTATAAATATAAATATACATATATAAATATGTTTTACTAATTTTAAATAAAGAGCTTTGAATTTTGAACCATGTTTGTTGGCGTTTTTATTTCGTCTGACAAAACCAAATTCAGTTTTGATTATCCGAGTGTAGGTATTCATGTGCATTAACTTAGTAACAAAGCTTAATATAACTTAATATTATTTTTTTCCTTCAGATAATCACTACAACCTTCACTGGTGTTAGAATTTTTCAATCGTTTACAATGTTGTAACCATCTTAACCTAGAGACATTTTAATTCTGAATGAAAATTGGCAAAATATAAAAACGAAACCAGACATCTAAGAAGACACTTGAATAAGTTTACTTTTACTTATAGCAAAAAACATGAAGCCGTCCAAAATAAGTTTGTTTAGCGCTTTTTTGGACACTTAAAAACGTCAATAAATTGAAGTACACCAGGATAGGATAGATATCAAGACTTTCAATTATATGCTGTAAAATAACTTGTTTAATTGACCCATCATGTTCAAACATCATCTGCAGAATTATTATTACTGAAAGTTTTAACACAGTTAGCGGATTATTACTGAACGTTTTAACACAGTTAGCGGTGGTTAATATCCCTGAAGTACAGTTAGCGCTTGGCACAGTTAGCGCTTGGCACAGTTAGCGCTTGACACAGTTAGCGGTGGTTCATATCCCTGAAGCACTGTTATCGTTTAGCACAGTTAGCGTTTAGCACAGTTAGCGGTGGTTAATATCCCTGAAGCACTGTTATCGTTTAGCACAGTTAGCGGTGGTTCATATCCCTGAACCACAGTTAGCGTTTGGCACAGTTAGCGATAGTTCATATCCCTGAACCACAGATGCCGTTTAGCACAGTTAGCGGTGGATCATATACCTGAAGCACAGTTAGCGTTTAGCACAGTTAGCGGTGGTTCATATCCCTGAACCACAGTTAGCGTTTGGCACAGTTAGCGATAGTTCATATCCCTGAACCACAGATGCCGTTTAGCACAGTTAGCGATAGTTCATATCCCTGAACCACAGATGCCGTTTAGCACAGTTAGCGATAGTTCATATCCCTGAACCACAGATGCCGTTTAGCACAGTTAGCGGTGGATCATATCCCTGAAGCACAGTTAGCGTTTAGCACAGTGGGCGTTTAGCACAGTTAGCCGTGGCTCATAGCCCTGAAGCACAGTTAGCGTTTAGCACAGTGGGCGTTTAGCACAGTTAGCCGTGGCTCATGGCCCTGAAGTTTTAAAGTGTACAACAGAAAGCTGTTGGTATTGTTGGTAGTGCAGACTGGTAGTGTTGATAGCATGCCTCCAGTTGTACAGCAGTGATGAGTCCAGATGAATGGGAAGACTTTGACAAAAGCTTAGCTTTGACAAAAGCCTAACAGATCCGACTCCTATGATTTTAACATAAGCATTCTCTATAAGACAATCATTTAATATGATAATATGATGAAATAGAATAATTTCAGTTATATTTACTCTTATGATTTTCATATCAGCATTCTCTACAAAATATAATTATTTCAGTTAATTTTATATTACGAATGTAATGACACTCTCAGTGTGATAAAATACAAGCGCTTTTTTTTTTTTTTTTTCCAAATGAAGTGAAATTTGAAATGCAGGAGGGCGCCTCCATTAGTGAAATCTGAGGATGTTAACCACCTAGTCTGGGCTTCTGGAGCTGTGCAGAATTAAACCCATTGGGAAATAGGCCGCTGTAGCATTGCGTCTGTTCACATTCAGAATGCACCTCTGCACACACACACACACACACACACACACACACACACAGGATTGCGTCTGTTCACATTCAGAATGCACCTCTGCATGATCCCTGTTGTGTGAAAGTCATGGCAGGTCTCAACAGTATTGGTCAGCTGTAAAGATCTCCACAAGAGATCAGGCAAATAATAATAATGATTATTATTATTATTATTATTATTATTATTATTACCGTAATTTCCCGACTATTAGCCGCGGCTTATTCATTGATTTTGCAAAATTTCTTCAGCTATGAGGTTAATACAAGGGGGCGATTAATATGGTGTTAATATGGTTTTGCTTCTTTTAACTTGCATAAAACACTGACCTGCGGCTTATACACAATGCGGCTTATATGCGGGAAATTACTGTATTATTAATGTTTATTTGGTTTGAACATAGCAATTACATTGGACAAACCAGATGCATTGTTTTGATTGTTTTAGCACAGGTGCAAATGAGAGTATGTATGTATCTGTCTACCATGCAGTGCTAAAACTCCCCGTGTGTGTGTGTGTGTGTGTGTGTGTGTGTGTGTGTGTGTGTGTGTGTGTGTGTGCAGCCTGGGCGGTGCTGGCGCGAGCGTGGCGGGGCCTCGGCCCGAGGACGGCGTTCTGGAGGCGGTGCTGTTCTCCATGGGCCGCACCATGAGCCAGGAGGACGTGCGCCAGCTCATGCAGCGCACCGTGCAGCAGGTACACACACACACGCACGCACGCACGCACGCACGCACACGCACACACGTGCACCAGACCTGCCAACATGTACGCATTTTGCGTAGCGGGCACGCATTTTGACCTCCTAGTACGCTGGTACGATTTCATGCTCTAAACTACGCATTTCGTTTGATCTCGCATTTCGTCAGTGTCAGTGAAGTTGTCAGTGAAGTTGATTCTGCGCTACAGAGCCACAGCCATAGATATAATTCACAAGGTCTTAGTACAACTAAGTAGTCAATTAATTTCGGTAGAGACCGTGCTATTGCAGATCCCAAAGGGAAAATATGCGTCTATTCCGAAAATAGACAAACACGCTTTTATTTTGCAACTTGTGTTCGCGGTTCTCATCCCTCAGTCACGCCATTTAAAGTGAAAGTGTGTGCAAGCGCAGGTGCGTCTGACATGTCAGAGGACAGGGGTGTCACAGCTGGTATAGTTAAACTTTGACAATTATATTCAAAACGAGTGAATTAGTATAGCAGGCAGCGTGTTTTCTTCTAATGTTGCAAACGTTATCACTTCAAGACCGCTAACCTTATGTTGCCATCTTGAGTTATGTAAAAATAGACGTAGCATACTACAACGAGATTCTGTGATGAAGAATTCATTCATTTTGAACAATTTATGGTGTAAACGGTGGAGCGAGTTCAGACAACTTAAACAGAGAACTTCATTAGTATATCAAAGGCTATGTAAATAAAAGATTAATTGCTCCTTAACTGGCATGTGCCATTCTACAAAAGCAATGATGATTGGCATGCTGAAATCTTTCAAAGAAACGATCTATTCATCTGGAATATTCCTTCCTACAGGGCACAGTTTAACATGCAATGTGAATACTGTTTTCACAACATTGTTAGTTAAGCAAAATAATCTGCAAGTAGCTTAGGCTGCAGGTTAAACATTTCAGATCAACTTTACAAATGCAAGCTTAATGTAGGCTAGTTTATGGGTTCTGATTTGTTCCAATAGCCTATCTTGTCATACTTACTTCAGTAGGATATGCTAATAGGTTTCCATAAGGCCTATGACCTCTTCAAAAGCCAGATAATTCAGGCTCAGATATTGTCTTTGTTTTAAGGCCTGAACCATGTTCAAATAATAAAAAAAAAGACTTTATTAGATTGCACACACCCACATTATATTTTATGTGAAGAGTAGCCTTTATATGTAATTTGTATGATATTCTTTAATTAATATGCACCCCTCCACCCACCCACCCCCACAGACACAGACACACACACACACACACACATGTACACATACACACTGTATACACATACAGTGCCACCAAAGTAGGCTATCAGGCTACCTTGGTTGTAGCCCATACACTGTGCTAATAACAACTTGGTATGGAATTTCATTCAAAGTGGTATAGAAAAGGTCTTAAATAGAGTCTTGACACGCACGCACGCACGCACGCACACACACACACACGTTTATTATTGTCCTGCGCCATACAGCGCACTGTGCAGCAGGTACATACTCTACACACACACACACACACACACACACACATGTTTATTACTGTCCGGCGCCATACAGCGCACTGTGCAGCAGGTACTTACACACATACACACACACACACACAGCTCGTATGGCTGGTGTAGGGGATGTGCAGTAAGTGCAGTCAAAGCACTGTGCAGCAGGTACACACACACACACACACACACACACACACACACACACACACACACACACACACACACACACAGCTCGTATGGCTGGTGTAGGGGATGTGCTGTAAGTGTAGTCAAGGCACACACATCCCAATTAAAATGGCCTGTGAGCCTTTTCCTACGGCTGAAAAAAAAATTAGGATGTGACGTGTCTATTAATTGCTTGACCTTTCTTCAACACCCTTCTTTCACAGGTCGTAGCCAAACTGTCTAGTTTTTGCCCCGCAA
>NC_085011.1:1839408-1841908 GCF_963854185.1 Sardina pilchardus | reverse complement strand
CTGTCCTGCACCAGATGTGTTGTGGTGGTCACGACCTCCTGTGTGTGTGTGGAGTGTCTTATCTTGTGCGCTGATGCGGTGGTGTGGTGTGTGTGTGGAGTGTCTTATCTTGTGTGCTGATGTGGTGTGTGTGTGGGGTGTCTTATCTTGTGTGCTGATGCAGTGGTATTTTTCAGAAGAGTCAGTAGACTTAGAATAGAAACACAGTTGCTCAATTGGCCTCTCACTCTGATAAGGAGAATGTTGGTAGTTGGGTGAGAAGTAGCAACAGGAGCGCTGATTCCCAGACTCTGATCCAGGTGTCACCAGAAGGGAGGATCTGGACGTGAGGGGAGGTATCTACGTCTTCAGGGCTGACCAGACAGGGGGGAAAGTAGTACTGTATTTTAATAGGGAAAACATAGAGATGTTTGGTCATTTCTAAATTCATCCTGTTTGGATCCTAATGAATGAACTGGGCTAGCTAAGTGCTATCACCGTAGCGCCGCACAACAGAGCCAGTGACTGCACGCATTGAAACGTGAGAGGTATCAACTCGTCTTAATTAAGGGAATAACATAGTTTAATATGAAAAAACGGTGAAGTGTCCCTTTAATTAAGGGAATAACATAGTTTAATATGAAGAAACGGTGAAGTGTCCCTTTAACGACAGACATCTTTGGCATATCTCGAGGCTTGACCTGACCGCTATAGATTAAGCGGAATGTGCCAGCCTTCTCAGTGTGTGTGCGCGTGTGTTGAGGCGCCAGCCTTCTCAGTGTGCGCGCGTGTGTGTGTGTGTATGCGTGTGAGGGAGGGGGGGGGGGTGGTGGGGCGCCAGCCTTCTCAGTGTGCGCGTGTGTGTGTGTATGCGTGTGGGGGGGCACCAGCCTTCTCAGTGTGCGCGCGTGTGTGTGTGTGTGTATGCGTGTGGGGGAGGGGGGGGGGTGGTGGGGCGCCAGCCTTCTCAGTAAAGATGGCAGCTCCGTCTCAAGGCCCACACCATCTGAACACAAACAGCATGTGTTCCCAAAACACCTTGGAAAGGCACACACACACACACACACACACACACACACACACGTGTTCCCAAAACACCTTGGAAAGGCATGCCACAGATGTCAGACGCAAATCATCTCTCAGCTTCTGTCTGCTCGTACATTCCCATGAATAGCTTGCTCAAAAGAGTGAATGATCAGATATAGACCGACGGCACACATATATGGCTCACAACACGCTCCACACACACACACACACACACACACACACACATATGGCTCTGCACACGCTCCACACACACACACACACACACACACATATATGGCTCTGCACACGCTCCACACACACACACACACACACACACACATATGGCTCAGCACACGCTCCACACACACACACACACATATATGGCTCTGCACACGCTCCACACACACACACACACACACACACATACAGTATGGCTCTGCACACGCTCCACACACACGGCTCAGCACACGCTCCTCATAGGGTTAGCATGTCTTCCTACAGTAGTCATCTGAGAAGAGTCCTGAAGGTTGATGCACTCCTTGAGTTGCGACTACAGGGGGCGCTGTGGTGCAGCAGGCCACACCATGAACGGGTCCGAGCACCCACGGGGACCCAGGTTCTAGTCCCACCTGCGCTCATGTCCCGATCCCACCCCATCGCTCCCTCACCCACGGGGACCCAGGTTCTAGTCCCACCTGCGCTCATGTCCCAGGTTCTAGTCCCACCTGCGCTCATGTTCCAGGTTCTAGTCCCACCTGCGGTCATGTTCCAGGTTCTAGTCCCACCTGCGGTCATGTTCCAGGTTCTAGTCCCACCTGCGGTCATGTCCCAGGTTCTAGTCCCACCTGCGGTCATGTTCCAGGTTCTAGTCCCACCTGCGGTCATGTTCCAGGTTCTAGTCCCACCCACGGGGACCCAGGTTCTAGTCCCACCTGCGGTCATGTCCCAGGTTCTAGTCCCACCTTCGGTCATGTTCCAGGTTCTAGTCCCACCTGCGGTCATGTTCCAGGTTCTAGTCCCACCCACGGGGACCCAGGTTCTAGTCCCACCCACGGGGACCCAGGTTCTAGTCCCACCTGCGGTCATGTTCCACGTTCTAGTCCCACCTGCGCTCATGTTCCAGGTTCTAGTCCCACCTGCGGTCATGTTCCAGGTTCTAGTCCCACCTGCGGTCATGTTCCAGGTTCTAGTCCCACCTGCGGTCATGTCCCGATCCCACCCCATCGCTCCCTCACCCACTCACTTCCTGTCTGTCTTCACTGTCTTATGTAGATGAAGGCAAAAATGGCCCAAAAATCTGCTTGAGCCCCCATGTACACACAGTAGATAGATAGATACATACTTTATTGATCCCCGTGTACATACAGTAGATAGATAGATAGATACTTTATTGATCCCCATGTGCATACAGTAGATAGATAGATAGATACTTTATTGATCCCCATGTGCATACAGTAGATAGATAGATAGATACTTTATTGATCCCCGTGTACAT